>NW_026652086.1:0-53333 GCF_029873635.1 Malania oleifera
GAGCCGTAGGTAGGTGGCGAGGATTTGGCAGGCTGGCCTATGGCTCTGCAGGCCCGGCGCAGACAATAGTGGCGGTAGTAGCCGTACAAGTACCCGCATGGATGGCTGCATCAGCAGCCCGTTATCGCAGGGGGTTCCGTTCACCGCCTTCATCCGCATGCGAGGCGGAGGCTCAACCCGACGATGCAGAGTGAAAGAGAACTAGGCGTAGATATGGTATAGAGAACTTCCATGGTTGGTTTTTGGTTTGGCGCGGGGAAGGGGCTGGGGTGGTTTTTATAGGTTTTTGAGAAAGAACACTCCATTTTTAATTTCTTTTTTTTTTTTTTTTCATTTTTCTTGTTTTTTTTTTTTTTTTTCTTTTTCTTTTTTCTTGGGGGTGGGGGGCGCCGAGAGGTGTGCGTGGGTAGGGGAGGGGAGGTGAGGTGGCTTCTAATAAATGGCATAGATGGAAGCAAGCAAGCGGTTAAAGACAACACAATTCATATAATAAGTGTGGCATAGAGTGGCAAGGAAGAGTGGAAGATATGATGCGTGCCAATGTGGTGTTGTGGGAGGAAGAATGAAAGAGTGTAGAGATAATGATGAGATAAAGTGGCACAGAAGAATTACTTTTGTAATTTATGCCTTAAAAATGATGGATGAAACTTAAATATGAAACATAAATCTGGAATTTAATATTTTGGCTATTTATTATGCTTAACTATTTTTCGTCCAAATTGGAAACTTTGCTAGGGTTTTTCATGTTATTTTTTGTCTACATTTCCCCCTTTGTTTTGTTGTCTAAGGGGATGTCTTATCATTGAATCTTGCTTTAAGCATGCAATATGTATATAAAAGAATGCTATATGTATGTATATTCAAATGAGAGGGACCCCTTTTATAGGGCAATAAGGATGGGAAGGAATTTATGGTGGTAGGAAAATGAAGGGGTGACAGCCATTAACCTCTTATGATTTTCATATCACTCTCCCCTGAATGTCACCCATATATTAGCTACTTCTGTTAAGATCTTTAATGTTTCTTATTCTGATGAGATTAACCAATTTCTTGAATGTAATAATAGGCAAAGCTTTGATGAACAAATATGCTAGATTATCTCTTGATCGGATCTACTGAACATCTGTATTACCATTCTTTTGGAGTTCATGTGTATAGAATAATTTTGGAGATATGTTTCGTTGTGTCACCTTTTATATATCCTCCTCTCAGTTCGGCTATACATGTGGCGTTGTCTTCATATATAATTGTTGGAATATCCTTGATTGATTGAGGATCACAATTTTCTTGTTTATGAGAAATCATTTATCTGAGCTATACGCATTTTCTACTAACTTCATGGATAGCTAGTATTTCAGAATGATTGGAAGATATTGCTATAATCCTCTACTTTACTCTAAAGTAGCATTGAATGTGTTTAATTTCATTCTAGTGTCACCGAGTAGGAGTAGAGTTATATCTTGTTAGAAGATTTTGTTAGAATTGGTGTATTCCCAAGAGGGGGTGAATTAGAATTTTAAAACTTCTTCTAAAGTTAAATGAGATATTAGCAGAATTTCGCAACCTAAGGTCTTTCTAAGCAAATACTAGTTGCGCAAATAATTATAATATGCGGAAATTAAATCATGCGCAACATTTACAATCTATTGAATGTGACATACATGTGCAGGAATATAAAGTGCAGGAAATTAAAAGCAGATATCACGATATGTTATCGGGGTTCGGCCAATACTGCTTACGTCCTCGCCTCAAGCTCACAAGCAAGAGAATTCCACTAAGTTGCTCACTTGTAGGTTGAGCAACACCATTTACAACACTTTACCATGATGGTGCACCTAGTTTTCCTAACCGGGTTTAAACCAGTCTGGTGCTCTCTTAACCACGTCTGAGCAAATCTGAGACTATTCATAGGGCTAGTCTTCCTCTTCCGACAACCTGTCGAGAATACAACAAATAATCAAATAAAATATTTTTCGTACAACCATGAATGCTTCTATACTAAGCATATGTGTATGCAATTTGCACAATGCCCTCACATATGATATGAAATGAAGCTTAATGTGAGTATGGTGATTTCTCACTAAAATAATCCTTAAATAAAAATATATATGATGGATGCTCAAGGATTTAAACCTTAACAAAATATTTCTCCAAGTATGTTTTTTCCCAAATAAAATGCAAGAGAATCTAAGGTTTTTGCTTACAAATGAACTTGCAAAAATAGTATGTGTGAGTGTAAGCACGATTGCAATAAGACTTTCCTAACATAAATTATATGTGCTCAAATCTTTCGAAAATAACTAATATAAATTTTCACCCAATAATATTTATCAATAAAAGATATGGGGGATCCAAGAAGCTAACTCTCAAAAATCAATTTTCACAAACAAAGAACAAGTGAGAGTATAAGTTTTGGATGAAGAAAATAAATGCCCAAAGATTAATCAAATGCTCTCTTCAAAATGATTTTAAAACAAGGAGTCTAAGAGAGTATAAAAAATTGGAAGAATTTGAGCAATAAGAGGAGTATAAGCATAAAAAATTTTAAAGAATTTTTCTTAATGATTTTTGCTAATCTTGTGCTAATTAAGACAAATGAAGGGGTATATATAGATTTTGCAAAAATTATAACCATTAGGGACATGGAGGTCATTTTATAAAAAAATTAATGATGTTTAATTAAAAATAACTTCATTTACTTGTGGTAAAAAATTGACCAACCCAAGATGTTCGGTTGACCGTATTCAGGGTTCGGTTAACCACATTATTGAGTTCAATCGACCGTGGCACTTTTGAACTACAGATATGATCAACCGTCTTAAGGCAATTTTGAACCCTTCGTAGGTTCGGTCGACCATGACTAAGGTTCAGTTGACCATCTTTGAGGTTCGGTCACTCAAGGCTATTTTGAACTATGAGTTCGGTAGACAAAGTTGGTGGAAAAATGAATTTTTATAGTTCGGTGGACCGAGGACGGTAAGTTCAAAATAGAATAGTCAACTGAGCAAAGTCAACATGTTGACTTCTAACAGTTCGATCGACTAAAACATTTATAATCCCAAGGGTATAGTCTACCGAAATTTTGACTTTGGTTAACTTTTTAGTTCGTTCAATCAAGGTCAAATGACCTTGCAATGGTCGGTTAACCGAGGCAAGTGAAATTCCTATTTTGCCCCTGATTTTGAACTTTAACAAAATTTCCCTTTAAATTAATGAGTATGATTATTAAGTGAGGGATTTTTCCATAAAAGATTTTTTGTCCTAAGGTCGGCTATGGTCCTTTTTTGGTTCCCTATGGTCAAGGCTTTTGAATTAAACTAAAAAATTCAACGTCAGTCAACCTAAGTTTTAGCCCTAAATTTTGTCCATAACCAATTATTTATTTAAGAAAAGAGTTTTTGTGAAAAGCACTAGTCCCTAGGGTTAGTCTACAACAATCCAGAACTTATCATCCATATCATGCACGCCATGCATTATTACATACAAAAATATAAACTAAATGCAATACAATAAAATTAAATGTCTTCTTCTTAAACTTTTGCTCTTCATTTCATGGAGTACGCCAGGTGTATGTGCATTAAGATCCGTCTCAACCTCCATTTCTCCTAATTCTTATATGTGTACTAAAATATGAACCTGTTCGCAAACTAAATATACACACAAGATACAGATGTTTTGTGAGCATCAAAACAGGGTTCATACTCAAAAATTCAATAATGTCCCCCTTTTTGACGATAACAAACGCATAAGAGTAAAATGGGACAAGCCTGAAAAGGCTCCCCCTAAGAATATGTGACCTGTGCAAAACTGCAAGTGCACAGTATCGTAGTTTTATAATATAATGATGTGTAGAGTATCGTCCTCAGGGATTGGCGTCTTAGCTTTACCAAGTACCGAATTTATAATAACCTTAATTTTATTTAGAAAAATTAATAATTTTAGATTGCGAAATTTAAACAAAACTACTTTAAATAAACTATTCATGAGAATTTACAACTAGATGCCACGTATCAAATTACTAATGGTGAAAATTTCTAGGAAATTGATTTCACCTAGTTTCTCACTATACTTTACTCATTTAGCTAATTCGACTTCGGTTTTTCTATTTGTTGGCAAATCGCCAAATTTTCCAAAAGCCTATTTTGATAGTCAATCAGAACCTATTCTTGTTTATTATTTAACATAAGAGTATGCAAATTAATAACGCTAGAACGCAATAAGACCCTTGATTTTTTTAATGCTACGTATGTTCATACAAGTTTTTCGATCTCTATATTTACCTACGCTGAATTATCCAAGATCTATCTTATAATCCCCTCTTTCGGCAGAAAATTAAAAGACTAATATCATCTAATTAATGGTCAGTCAATTAAAAGCATTAGGCACAGAATAACTCAAACAAACATTAATGAAAACTACTTCATATTAGCATCAAAGAGCAAACATAGTTTGAAACTGGTTACATCGTTTTCCTAGAATACAAAAATTTAGTTCTTTCCGAAAATTAAATCCAACAATAAAGATTTCACCATGTTTTCTTTTATTTAGAGAGTAGAGGAAAAATCAATACTTGGAGCACCGCCGTCGCTCGCCGCGAACACCCTAAACACCGCTGTTGTTCGCCGCTTCCGGTTCTCAAAAGATTTTAATTTGCTACCCGCGGCCACCTCCCCTTTGCTGATCCTGTGTGTGTCTTCGCAGCACCTCCAAAAGAAAACCACAAGAAAGCTCCCAAAAAATAAATTTTCAAAAAAAAACTATGTGTGTCCGGCCTCCCTCGTGTGTCTCACAAAAAAAATAATTTTTTTTCTTCCTGTGTGGTGTGGCCTCCCCTTCAGTTCAAGTCCAAAAACCTAGCACCTGCTGCCCCCCTTTGCTAAACCTTCGGTCCGGCTCCCCAAAATAGAAAACCTAAAAAAATATGTCTACTTCCTTTTTTCATTTTCTTTCCTTTCTTTTCCTTTCCTTCTTTCCTTTATTTTGTATTATCTTAGCACCTCACCCTACTAAGATAACCTAGCTGCATGGCCAGGTCACATCTCACTTTTTTTTTTTATATTTTTTATATTTTTTATATTTTTTATATTTTTTTTTCTTTTTTCAAGGGCTCTCCTTCAAGGCTGATTTTGACCCTACTACAGCCCATAGCTCTCAAATCTAAAAATATAAAAGTTGTATATATCTTTCTCATCTTTCCCCAAAATTTTGAATCGTTTCGATCAGAGCTCGGACGAGAAGGTTATGCCCAGATTATGAAGAATTTTCGAAATAGTTCGTAAAACGGCATATGATAACTTCATGTCAAATTTCGACCTTCATGCATCTAGTATTTCACAAAACAGAAAACATAAAAATTGTATAGCATTTTCTTATCTTTTTACGGCATGCTAAATCATTTGAATCAGAGGTCAGATGAGAGAGTTACGTGCAGATTACAAAGTACCATCGGCTTTTAGCTTCCAATATTTGCCCTGCAATAAAAAAATACCACAATTTCATAAATTACTTAATAAAACCCAAATATTATAAGTAGAACACAATTTTAGAACATTGAGAGTAATTAGGAATTTAAATAGAAAAATATAATTTGTAATACATGAATTAAAGCACCTAATTATGCAATTGAAGTGCATAATCACACCCCCCAACTAAAGTTTTTCAGTCCCTAGCAAATAACGTGAATGCAATTTAGGGTGGTGTCATACCAATTTCAGTGAATTAATGTATATGCAACACAACCATACCCTTTCATATAAAGAAATATCACCAAATTACACACAAACTCATTTATACACAATGCACGCAACTCCGAAGTAAGTCATTCATGCAAGTCTCATCATTATATAGCCATTAAGCACATTATACTCACCTAAGATTAACCAGCAATCACAATTGAGAGCTAATGTAGCCATATAAATTCGAATATAAATAGGTGAAATCTCGAAGCATGTGTAACGTGTATGACTCGTTACACCCAGGATACTCGTGGACACCTAAAGAACTGTATCTTTGACTCAGCCTAACTGTTATGCCCTAAAAAAATACTTGAAAATGATGGTTTTACTCGTCGTATGTGAGGAGGAGTGTCATGATCAAACATCCCATATACTACAAGGAACAAACGCTAAATGTACATAGTGGACTAGTCTGAAAAGGATGCAGCCTATTTAGGAGGTGTCGAGTTCTTCACCCTAACATCTTCTCACCTACTCGCCATGTCCAACCAAGACCACCCTAGACCAACTTATTCACAAATCATGCGTGAATACATCTAAGGCATTAGGCGGCTGAAGAGTTTTCATACGTGGAGAACATGTGTTGTGTCCTTGACTTTTGTTGTAGTTGAGTGGAGCAGGTATTAATCTTTCACCTCTTTTGGGGTTCTTCAATTTCTCTTTTTCTTTCTTCTGCTCATTTTTCAATTTCTTTCTTTTCATGGTCAATTAAGACAATCATAACACTTCTTTTAGTATTTTCATACCACCCATGGGCATTAAGATCGAATAAGAGTCCATGAAATAAGCTAATTTCTAGGGGTGGCTCAGTCTTCACATCTTGAGTAGGCTACAAAACTTAGGTTTCTATCTCCCCACTAGATATCACCCCTAGGCTAGTAATTCAAAAACCAAACTAGTAGTATAAAGAATATCCAAAAAATATAGGAAAAGTTGAGTTTCATGAACTCTGAGTTGACGTCAAAAACTCAAAAGAACAATAAATGGCTCAACAGTACCTCACAAATGTCACAATCGCCACGGGCGCTCCCTCAGTGTTCACAAGGAACCCTAAGTGCTACAAGTCACGTGAACATGTATTTTTTTAACCTCAATAGATGCCATGTAGATACAAGAGTTTATATAGTCATATTAACACAATTGAACTACCAATCAACTTTCAATGAGTTACAATTCACAGTTTATCCATATAAATAGAAACTACACATAAATGACACAAGTGTGTACTCCAAGGTTATATGCAAGTATGTGAAGGGCATAAATAGTGTCACACATGGCCTAATCATCCATATTCACACTTTTTTTTTTTTTTTTAAGTTTTTCAAAAATGAGAAAGATTGAAGAAAAGAAAGAAACTTCCATGACTTATTGGTGAATCCGTCGAGGAATTAAATTTTTAACTTTGTACTCGTGCCAAATAAACCTGCATCAAAAATCTAAATTATTCAAAAGTGCATAGATAAATAAATAAATAAAGTAATAAAGATAAAAGAAATAAACAAAATAAAAACTCATTGGGTTGCCTCCCATAAGCGTTTGTTTTAATGTCTCCAGCCAGACATTTCAATCTTTATCAACCAGGATCTCCAAGAAGAATAAATGTACAGTTCCTCTCCATTTGTTCTCCATAATTGTGCTTTCAACCTCTGACCATTCGCTCTGAATATGTTCCCTGTCTTGTCCTTCAAGTTTATTGCTCCAAAAGGGAAAACTTTGTCAATTATATAAGGATCTATCCATCTTGACCTTAACTTACTTGGGAAGAGTTTTAGTCATGAGTTGAAGAGTAGAACCTGTTGTCCTGGAGCAAACTTACGCCTAAGAATATGTTTTTCATGCCACTTCTTCGTTTACTCTTTGTAGATTTTTGCATTTTCATATGCATCACCTGAGAACGCATAACGAAGATGCTCAGGGAATTGCTTCAACTTTGGAGATATAGGTTGCTGCATCTTTTCTTTAGAGATTCTAGAATCCGTCTTTGCTACCATAGGTTCTAGCCTCCCCACATGCTGTTGTGTTGTAATCTGCTACAAGGATTGTTCTAGGTGATCAGCTGGTACATTTTTTTGAAAAACTTTTTCTGCACCTTGCTGAATGACGTCTACCTAAAAGCAAGTACTTGGATCTTCTAGGAATCTCATGTCTCGATAGATGTTGAACATAACCTCTTCCTTCTCCATTCTCAATGTTAACTCGCCCTTTTGAACATCAATTAAAGCCCTTCCAGTGGCCAAGAATGGTCGGCCAAGAATTAGTGGAACTTCTTGGTCTTCCTCCATATCTAACACCACAAAATCAACAGGAAAAATAAATTTATCCACTTTTACCAATACGTCTTCTATGATTCCACGTGAATACTTGATGGATCGGTCCGCTAGTTGCAAAGAAATGGTTGTTTGTTTCATCTCTCCAAGTCCCAATTTCCTACAAACAAAAAGTGGCATAAGATTAATTCTAGCACCAAGATCACATAAAACTTTATCAAAAATTGAATTTCCAATAGTGCAAGGAAAAGTAAAACTCCCTGGATCTTTTAATTTTTGAGGCAATTTCTTTTGGAGAATAGCACTACACTCCTTGGTAAACTTCACTGTTTCAAACTCCTCCAACCTTCGTTTGTTGGAAATAATGTCCTTCAGGAATTTGACATAATTTGGCATTTGTTCCAAGGCATCTGTAAGAGGAATATTTATGTGAATTTTCTTAAAAATATCAAAAAATTTAGAAAATTGCTTATCTAATTTTTTATTTTGAAAGCGTTGAGGATAAGGAAGTGGAGTAGAGAGAATAGAAGGATTTTCTGGAAATGAAACTGCTGGTGACGTGTCAGTCTCTCCTGGTGTATCATCCACAATCTCCTCTCCTTTCCCTTTATTCTTGCTTCGGCCATTCTTTTTAGTTGTAGGTGTGGACATAGTTTCCTTTGCTGGTGACTTCTCAATTTCTATTCCACTCCTAAGTGTGATGACATTGCATTGTTCCTTTTGATTCACTTCAGTGTTGCTCGGAAAAGTTCCTCTCTGTTGGGTATTTATGGTCATGGCTAGTTGCTCAATTTGCATTTCAAGGTTCTTCATAGTGGCTCCCTAATTAGGTGTCAAAACTGCGTAATTGGGCATCTTAACCCAGTCTTTACGGTTTATATTTTTAATTAAATGTCCAAAATTATCCAATATTTTAATAAAGTGCCAAAATCATCATTCTTGAACTTTATTGCACTAGTTAGGAAGTTTTGGTAATTTTTTGTCGCAGGAAAAATCTCGAAAACCAAAACCAACACCTGTTCGTATTTCGCTCATAACTTTTCTGTAAAAGCTCCGATCGAGACGATTCAAATTTTTGGAGAAAGAGAAAAGGATTATCTACAACTTTCATGTTTTGAGTTTTGTGAGAATCCAGCTCCAGAAGAGTCAGATTTGTGATGAATAGAGAATAAAAAAATATAATAATTCGGGTCCTCTAAATGAGTCAAATCTCTCATCTAGGTCAGCTCTTTCCAAACGGGTCAGATCCAATTCGGTTTAGCTCCAATAGGTCATAGGGCTTCAAATCTCTTCTATTTATATATATTTTTTTCCCTTTCTCTGGTTGTTGGGCGCTACCCCCAGCCGGCTGTCCCCTTCTCTTCTTCTTCTACTTCTTCTTCTTCTTCTTCTTCTTCTTCCTCTACTCTTTTGTTTATTTTGTCCCTTCTCTCTTCCTAGCCTTTCTTTCTTTCTGCTCTTCTCTTTTCCCAGCTCTCTGTATCTTCTCTTCCCCTGTCCCTCTCTGCAACCACCCAGGTAGCCACCTTCGAGCAGCTCTCAACCTTTAGCAACAACCATCACCCGCAGACCATCCCAGCAAGCAAGCCCCCATCTGCAGCCGTAATAGCCCCTGTTCCAGCACTGCTGCATCTCTGCATAGCCTCCGGCCACAGCAGCTCTCTGCTACCCGAGAGCACCAAAGCCGAGCTACAGCTGCCTCACCACAACAACTGGAATTCCTCTGCAGAAACAAACGGCCACAGCTCCCATTCCAGCCTCTCTGCACGTTCAGCAGGCAGCAAACACAGCAGCAGCCTCCATGAGCACTAGGCCGAGACTTTGCCAGTCCAAAGCGACGGCCAGCCACCCTGCTAAGCAGCCCCTGCACAGCTCATGCTCTCTCTCTCTCTCTCTTCTTTTCTTTGTTTTATTTTTGTTTCAGTTACTCTCTCTTCCTCTTTTTCTGTTTTCTATTTTTCTTTCCTTTTCTTTTCTTTTCTCTTCCATTATTAAGTTAGTGATTGTTACTGTTTCTAATTGAAAAAAATTGGATTTTGAAGGTCATTTAAATTGTTTTAATATTATTATGCTTCAACTATTTATTTGCTTCAACTAGTTGCCTTCTTTTCTTAAAAGCTTAATTTTTAATTGCGGTTTGGTTTAGTCTACATTCCTTCTTGGTATAGTTTGTTTTCTTTTATATTGTCTCAATATTGTTTAAGTGTTTAATGTACTAAATTTTGGATTGAGTTCTTGAATTGTTAAAGTTCAGATTTTTAGTGTGTGCTTGAATCTGATTGAGTTTCCATAGTGTGCTTTTAATTCCGTGTCCAAAATTACCATCTTTAATTAGCACGTGCTTCGATCTTTCCTCGAGTAGGTTAGGGTTTCCATTAGTGTTCTTTAATTCACTGCATGTTAGTTTTGGGACTTTAAATTGCGTGTCATTTAATTTGTTAAGACTGAAATCAAACAATCTTGAAATCTCGAATCTGAACCAAGTTCAGTGCAATTTAATTTTGATTGGAAGAACGTAAAATATGAGATTAAACGCATTTCTTGAGGAGACGATTTAGCCCTTGAGCTTAATATTACACGACATAACTCCTATACTTGGGATAGCTCTTGAGCTGCTCATTTTTCGAGTGAGTCAAGTTTTTGGCGCCGTTGCCGGGGAATGTCGTTCTTAATCTCAATTTTGCATTTTTCCTGTCATTTTTATTATTTTTATAAAAAAGAAAAAAAAAAGCATAAAACAAAAACAGAAAAAAAATTTTGAGTTTTGAAAAATAGCTGCACCCGCACCGCGCACAATAATGGATTTTTTGCAGCTTAAATATGCCATTGCATCCTCTTCCACTGTTTTGCCTTATGATGAGCTTAATTTCATGATGCAGCGCGGGAGAACGTCATTGCTCCCCGAGTTCTACGGGACGGAATCTGAGTGCCCATATTAGCACTTAGCAGAGTTTGAATTAACCTGCAACATGTTTTTCTCTCATGCTAAAACTGATGAATCTATTCAACTGAATTTATTTCTTGATGCATTCAGTATTTCACAAAACACAAAACATGAAAATTGTAGAGCATTTTCTTATCTTTTTATGGCATCCTGAATCAACTGAATCAGAGGTCAGATGAGAGAGTTACGCATAGATACAAAGTACCGTCAGTTTTTTGCTTCCAATATTTGCCCTGCAGTAAAAAAATACCAAAATTTCATAAATTACTCATTAAAACCCAAATATTTTAAATAGAACATAATGTTAGAATATTGAGAGTAATTAAACATTTAAATAGAAAAATATAATTTGTAATGCATGAATTAAAACACCTAATTACGCAATTTAAGTGTGTAATCAATATGCATAAACTAAGTTTAAGTAGTATAGCATCCACATATTAACGAAAGAAGACAATTAAAAAAATTTGCACTCAGTTTTAACAATAAGGCACAAATATAGACATGCATGCAGCACAGATGATTACCCCATTTAGAATATTGTCCTTAAAAAAATTCTCCCTTTTGGTCAAACATTTTGTTCATAAAAGTTCTCCCCCTTTTGGCATCAGCTAAAAGGGATAAACTAAGCATAAAAAAATTTGTCATTTGAAAATTGACTTAGTTTAAGAGAACCCCTTCTTTAAAAAATATTTACCCCCTTTTTAACGTTTAAGCACAACAAAAATTCTCCCCTTTTTATCATAGAGTAGTTTGGGCATTGAAGCAATTTTAAAGATATAACATTCAAGCATATAAGTAAGAAAAAAAAGATATGTCACTTGTAAAATTATTTCTTGCTAAAGAAAAAAAATATATATATATATAGGAAATGGTGTGATCCCAAGAGGGGAATGAATTGGGGTTTAAAAACTTTGCTACTAATTTAAGTGTTTTGTCGATTCATCACATATCATATCTCATTCAATATTAAATGTATGTATGTAAAATGATTAAAATGTTAGTTCATGCATGTAGACACCCTATTTTTGCCCGAACCAAATATAACAAAAGAGTTATTATTATTATTATTATTATTATTATTATTATTATTATTATTTGTTACCACTATTACTATTATTATTATTATTATTATTAGGAGGGTTGGGGGAAGAAAGCCTATAAAAGGAGTTCACGCACGCACCCAGAGACACAGCCCTGGGGGGCAGAAAATAAAAAATAAAAAAAATAATCCCTAGCCTCTCTTCTCTCTTTCTCCCTCACGCAGCACTGCTGCTTCTCCTCCGTTTTTTCCGCTTTTGCCAGCAGTAACACCTCCAGACTGCATTAACTCCAAGTCGTAGCCCCCCCATTCTCCCAGACTCTTCTCACTCTCCAGATCTCCCCACCATCTTCGTCGCTGGCAGCATCATCACACCCACCGCTGCTGCATCCTCTCATCCTCACGCTCAACCCGGCAGCCACCACAGCTCCGGCCACTCTCACGCAGCATGCTGAGCCACCGCCTGCTGCTCCTCTCGGCCATTCGCAGCAACGCCCAACCACACCAGACTGAACTAGCGCCGGCGGGAATTCCAAGTCCGGTCATGAACTCTGGTGACGAACCAGTTCTGGCCACCTGCTTCCTCCCACGGCCACAATCACCTAGTGAGTTCTCTCTCTCTCTATCACTGCAAACACGACCCACACACAAACATGCACACACATGGGAATGCACAGTGACATGCACACACATGCAGGTATATATATTTTATTTATTTATTTATTTATTTTGGTTTTATTTGGGTTTCAAAGTTTAATTTTTTTTTTTTATATTGTATATGTTGTGCCTATTAAATAGTTGATTTTTTTTTTTTTATATGTATCTAATGTCGATTCATTTCTATTGCAGGATTTTTCTTCTTTTCGTCATAATATTCAAGTTCAAATTTTTATTGTATATACTAATACAGGTTAAATAATGAATCTTGTTAGTTTTAATGTGATAATATTTAATAGCTGATATTTGTATTTTTCGTGTAGGAGTTTTTTTATATTCATTCAAGCTTAAATTTTCATTATACCATCCATATTAAATAATGAACATTATTATTTTTAAGGTGATAATATTTAACGGCTTATGTTTATGTTTTTTTTTTTTTCCAGGATTTTTCCTTTTTTCATAATATTCGTTTAAGTTTAAAATTTATTTTGTATACTATGCATATGAATGAATATTATTATAATATTTAACCATGGATATTATGTTAATGTATTTATTCGGGATGTTTATTATTATTGCGTTCATTCCAGGTTTAATTTTTTTACATTTTAGGGTTGTATATTAATTTCGGTGACCATACCCATTTTAGAAGTAACCTATTTCCATAAGTTTATTATTTCCTTACCCTTTTATTGGTTTCCACATTTTGATTTTAAATTTGGTTTGTTTCCTTCATTAAATATTTCCATATTGTACATGTTTTTATTAATTGTATATTAACATTAAGGCAGGCATTGTATTATTAAAATATGCCTATTGTTGTTCATATCATTATTGCTATAATTATCATCTTTATCATTATATACATATACATACATATATTTCTAGATTGTGTCATTATTATATATCCTAATACGTGTCATTATTACCATATATCATAGTACAAGTTATTTTATTATTATTATGCATACATATATGCTAAGGTACATGTTATTATTACTATTACATTATGTACATATATTTAAAGTATGAGCTATAATTATCATTATCATGGTGTGCGTTCTTCATAATTGTGGTGTTTATTTTCTTTAAGTATTTTTATATTATATTTTTATTTATATATCATTATACTTATTTTTTTATAAGATATTTTATCGGTTTTTTATTCCCTATGATTTTAGCAAAATGGTATAAGCTCTTTGAGCTTCACGTACCCCAGTTCGGAGGGAATTTATACATATATATATATATATATATATTGTATATTGTTTGCGGCCCATTTATTTGCACTTTACAAATGCATAAGGAGAGTAAAATAAAATATTTTTTCAAATTTATTTTGGAATAAGTTTATAAATAATTAGGTGCCGTTCATAAGAACGAGCGTGCATGGGGTGTTCATACCTTCGCCTCGTGTAACCAAACTCCCGATCCTGGGTTTGGTAATGCAGACCGATTCTATTCTTAATTGGGTAATAATCAAGTGTTCTAACCACTCTAAAAGGTTAGTGGCAACTTCATTCCTATTTGTTCCTGAAAATATAAAATAATATATTATTTTGCCACCTCGGGGCACACGCACTCTGGGACGTCGCGACAGTTTGGCGACTCCGTTGGGGACATTAGAGAGTCGAGTCAGTAATTAATTAGGATATATCCTAAATTTAAATTTATTAATACTTTTAATTACTCCACTTTAATTTGTAAATAATATACTCCCATATTTAAATAATGGGTTTGTGAAAATTATAATATGTTTGACTTAGTGCGGGTATATGTTTCCATAATTGTAAATATCCTTAAGTTAATGTAAATATTCGTAAGTATCATTGAGATAATGTGAATATTTAGTTTTCATATATGTAAATTTCATTAATTTAATGCGAATATTTGTTATCGTATTTGTTAATATTCTAGATTTAATGTGAATATTTAGTTTCCACATTTGTGAATATCCTTGATTTGACGTGAATATTTGTTACTATATTTTTAAATATTTTGCATTTAATGTGAATATTTAGTTTCCATATTCATGAAGATTTTTGATTTGATGTGAATATTTGCCACTATATTTGTAAATATATATTCTATATTTAATGTGAAGATTTGGTTCCCATATTTGAAAATATCCCTGATTTAAAGAGAATATTTGTTTCTTTGTTTGTTTAAATATAGCATGTGAACATATTTCATTAATTATTAATATTTGTTCAAATAAGCATTGAAATATCTTTCATTGATTGTGAATAATTAGTTCCATCCTTGTCTGAATAAGCATGTGAAGATCGATTTGTTTCTATATCTGATTGTATAGCTTTGAAGATTTGATTGTATGTAGGTTGAAGATTTGATTGTATGTAGGTTTGAATAGATATTTGGGTATAGTTGATTAAATAAAAGATATTTATTTCCATATATATTTGAAATAGCATGTGGATGAATGTGGGGATAGAGGGATTAGGCTAAGCTTATAAATACACACACTTTCACTAGCCTTCTACCCAGGCTTTACCCTTTAGGATTAGAAAGGAGCACAGTACTGTTAGCCCTCATGGGACAAGGTCCTTGGGGGCGCGTGAACCACTCCGCTCAGTTTGAACTTTATCTAAGCGCATTGGGTGAGCATATGGGACAAGTTAGGAACCTTTATTTCTATTAAGGGTTAGAGCTTTACCACACGTGATCACTACTAATATTCCCTCCGATGGATAGAGCCTTAATAAACCCTAGCAAGTCACCTACTTAGGGTTGGGACAGAAGCCACATCCTTCTTCATAGTATGTAATCAAGTCTTCTGTATGTATGTGTTTCTGTGTTGTACGTGTCATGTATTTTGCATCCATTTTAGACATGCACACCACTTAGCCAATATTTTGGAAAAACTCGACAGTGAGACCACGACCCATTCTTCCAAAAAAAAAAAAGCACTTGGTCTAAGCATTTTAAAAGATGGGTTGGTCCAATCATTTTCAAATAACTTGGGCCCTACTCTTTTTAAAACAAAATTGGGCCCAACCTTTTTCTAAGCAAACAACGTGGCCCAAGCCTGAATTTCAAAAAGGGTCGAACTCGTTTTTCAAAAGTGGGCTCCGGCCCTCTTACTTAAAAATCAATACCAACATTTTTTAGAGCAATCCAAGCCCAACTCTCTTAAAACTAGAGCCTTAACCCACAAGAAAATAACTTGAAGCCCATATTTTGGAACACTCGAGGTTCAAATGCACATCAAAGTCCACAAGCCTATGTTGAACAAATCTGTTGACTTAACTGGAGTTTTCAATCCTATTTTGATGATAACAAAATGAAGGATGCTTTAACATATGATGTTAAGTGATGCGTTTTAGGTAAAAGAACTCTCAAGGTTGATAAATTGAAGCTCAATGTTAATCTAGTGAAAGCACCTCAGAATATTGAAGGCAATGAATAACAAATGAAGAAGCTTAAGGGCAAGCAAACTCAAAGTCAAAAGTGAATCTCAAAAGGCTGAAGGAGGCTGAAGGATTTAAGAAGACCATAATTAGAAGAACTGTTGTAAGTACTTCAAAACCAAATGTCATTTAGATATGTGAAGCTCTTATAAAAACAAAAGAAACTAAGAAACACTTTGTTTTAAAGAGCTTAAAACATGTTTTTGAAATTAAAGTAACAAAGGTCTTAAAGGAAGGAAAGTGTTCAAAATAAAAATTGAATTTCTGATAAGCAGTGCACCTGACAGATGATTGTCTGTCTATGGACAGACGACTGGCAAGTTAAAGGGTTTAATAAAAGTATTTTGGGTTTAAATTTTAACTATGACAGAGGACTACCATGTCAATAAAAGTATTTTGGGTTTAAATTTTAACTATGACAGATGACGATTTAATGTTTTTTCAAAGTTTACCTAATTTGATATGGACAACATCTTTCAAAGTTTTGAATTTCAAAATTTAGTCAATAATTTAATGTTTTTTCAAAGTTTACCTAATTTGATGTGAATGTTGATCTTTCAAAATTTTGAAATTCAAAATTAAATGTTTTTTTTCAAAGTTTACCTAATTTGATGTGGAAGTTGATCTTTTAAATTGCCTATAAATACCTCTTTGGGTAATGAAAAAACACAATACTAGAAAACACAAGAAAAGAGAGAAATCAGACAAAATTTGAAATTCATCTTGTGCTGAAATTCTTCTGAAGCTCTTCTTTGCTCACATCTTTTGCTGGAGAGGAATTCTACAACTTTGGTAGATTGAAAAAATCAAAGTTCGGTTCCGGGTTACAATTCCATTTCTCTTTTAAACGAACCATTGAATTTATATTATATTCTTGTAGATTGTGACGATTCCAGGTTTGCTGGATCGTTGGCTAGGTGAGGAATTATCGCTTAGAGAGGTGTTGCTCTAGCCTTCTGAAGGAGTGTATAAAGGTATTGTTCCACCCGGTAAAGGAATAGGTTTAGTGAATCCTTTGGTGGTTTTACCAAAGGTGAGGACGTAGGCTGTGTTGAAGCCGAACCTCATAAAATCCTGTGTCTCACTCTCTCTTTCCCTTACTCTTTATTTTCAGCATATTTATATTGCGTGGATGGTTTAAATTTGAAATCATATACACTACGTTTATTTGGAAATCAAACAAACTTAAAGTTTAATTTTGATTTGGGTTGCGGAAACCGAAAGGGAGTACGTTGGTTAAACCATACTTTGAGAAAAAACCATACGGGAGTACGTTACTTAGTTAAAACACCTAAAGAAAATTAACTAAGAGTTTATTTGAATTCTGAATTTTGGGAAGAGTGTGGATGTGTGGTTGTAAATCATATAAAAGAAGCAAATTTATTTTAACAAGCATATCATTCAACTATAAGGCTTGATTCATATTTATAAGGCATACATAAACAAATAACCATCCTAATTTGTTACTACTGTATATCTTAATTTTGGTTTGGTTGTTTGCCTTCAAATTGTGTTTGGTTAGTTTGGATAGTGTGGTTAATTGAAAGGTTGATTGGTGATTTAGTTGTTTAAGTGCTTGTGTTGTTGATTCTATAAAAAAAACCAAGTTATTGTTTGACAAATTAAACAAACAAGTAAAAGAATTAGATAAACAATAAAAGAAGTTAAGTATTCTTAAAAGGAATTAAAAAGAAAGTTGTTAAATTCCCAATTCACCCCCCTCTTGGGAAGCTATCCTAATTTCAAAATCCAATAGGTTGACTCGAATGGGTCAACCCCAAACCTATATCATAACTTGATCCTTAGTAGAATCTAGGGTACGTGGACCATTACCAGAGAAATGAATTGAATTGAAATGATGGTCTATCAATGGTAGGCTTAATTTTGAAGTGTCTTTCATTAGTGGAAAAGGTTTTTTTTTTTTCAGAATTATGACAAAGTGGTGATTTAGGTTCCGTTACATTCATACACTTCATGCATGATTTCACGCATAGTCGTATATGATAGGTTGCATGCAAGTTCATATCTCTGCTTGTATGTATGATTGCACTAGTTACATCCATGCATAAACACCTATCGCATACCATGATCATGTATTAAACATTTATGCATTCATGCGTTACATAATCATGCATTCATGGTTCTAAAATTTGGAGGTTTTGGTCTAGAGCTCCTTAGGAAAGAAGCTGCCTGAGTAACAAAAAAGCAACATTGAGACCACTACACATCAGTACAATACGAGAAGAAATGCAAAAGTTATGGCCGAATACTTGGAAAGTCGTGTAAGGGCTCTTGAGCAAAGTGAGGAGAAGATCCATCTAGAAATTCAAGAGATTAAGGATCAAATGGTCAAATTAATAGGGATAGCCACTTATTTGGGCAAAACAGCACAATCGCCAAAATATGCCGCTGAAAGCAAACCTTTGTTTTCACCGTGATCTACACCTCTTAGTAAGCATCTTTCATCACATTCAATGAAGTTACTGGATGGCTTGGGCCCGAGCTTGCACACATTTGTCCTGACAACCCAAGATTCGGATTCCCAATCGAAGAGTGAGCGCCATGCACTGCCAGTCATTAATGTTGATACCACAGAAGAAAAGGTAGTTGAAAAATCAAGCAAAGGATAAAACCCCACTTTAGGAATAAGTCATGAAAAGGGAATGGAGAAAGAGCTGTTGTTAGCTTTGGAGGAAGAAAGCATTTTTGATTTATCAGACACTGGTAACCCTAGTTTGGTGTCAGACTTAATTCTTTCCCTAAAGATGAACATCTCGGACTTTGAGAAGTTCAGTGGGTCTGAATGCCCTTTAGCTCACCTAGGGATGTACTACCAGAAGATGGCAGCACATGCTGACAACGACGATCTTCTCATCCACTATTTCCAAAATACTCTAACAGGAGAAGCTCTAGGATGGTATAACCGAGTGAAAATTCACATATGGAGGGATTTAGCTCACGCTTTTATTGCTCAATACAACCAGTATGCAGCTATAATCTCAAAGAGTAGGGAGGAGAAGACGAGCGAGTACTCTTATCAAAGGAGGGAGATGATAGCTTAGAGTCACCATATCCATATGACAAACCTCTCGAAAATCCATGTGTTAAAAGCACCCCCTAGAATAGTCCCAATCGGGCAGTCACCTAAGAGCAAACTGAAGAGGCAATCAATATAGGGAAAGCAAAGTATACTAAGTTAGAGCGAAGCCTTGCTAAATGGGTTGGTAGAAAGAAAAGTAAGAAAGCCCAAATGATACAAGGGCAATGTTGTCAGACGAGCCAGCATTGCGGATCTAGAAACAGCTTTTTTTTTTTAAATACAATGATGAGCAAATAGAACATGCAGGTGCAAGGCCCTTGATCATGCCCACCCATATTCAAACACAAGATAGAGGTGTATAGAGGAAATTCATAAAAATAGGTTGTATCTCGATGACCTACGCAGAATTATTTCCACAGTTGGTTGAAAGGCATTTAATTGCGCCTACACTGGGAGTGTTGATACAACCCCCATACCAAAGGTGGTACAACCCAAATGCTTACTTTGAGTATGACACTAAGGCAATAGGCCATTCAATTGAAAAATGCTGGGCCTTTAAGCATAAAATGAAATCATTGAGAGATGCTGGATGGTAAGCCTTGAAGGACAAGCAGCCAGAAGTCTAGGGGAATCTTCTACCCAATCACAAGGAAGGAAGTTGTTAACATGAGAATATTTAGAGGCTAAGATTAGGTAAAGAAGCATATCAGTTTTCGATCTAGGAGATTTCTGAATCAATGGTTTTACCCAACAACCGTAGTGGCAAACGTACTGAACAGTTAAACTTTTGATTATCCAATCCCTTTCATATGATGTTTTTATTTTCCTTATTGTTATTTTCCTTTTGTTAACCGTTGACGCCTTTGTCTAAAAAGTTTTTATTTCATCAATAAAATGAACTATGCATTTCCGAATATCACTTGCATCATGAGGTCAATTGCCAAAATTTGTTTGCTTGTGTTTTATGCAAGAATAGGGAAAAGAACAATACCAGTACTCATAAGCTTGAAACTGATGTTAATCTTGAAAATTCAAGCCAGGAGGTAGAAGTGGAGGAAGATGAAATAATAGTCCTCGTCCTATGAATCTAGATTGTCGTAAAGAAATATTTTACTCTTGAAGGAATTCAACGAAGTAGTTGTGCTATTCCGACAATTTCATGTTAGTTAATTTCTTATGTTTTGATCAAATGATAGATGACCATCTTTGGCCGATCAGTTTTACCATAACCATTTGTTAACCAAGTTGAGCTTGAATGTTAAAACCATTTTTTATCTTAAAAGTTAGTTCATAAAAAATTTAACCTCAATTTGGGTCCCCTAGCGTTTGACAAGTCATTTGAGACAATGATCATTTCCAAAAGAATGGCTGGCCATTTTTCCGCTACCAAATGAAGTTCAAAAGAAAAATAGTCCCTTACTAGCCCTTTTGAGCATGAAAAATTTAATTCCTGATTAACCCGTCAAAGGATCATGACCCACACTAGGGAAGTTTTAAAAAGATTCATCCCAAATGGAGTCCAAATGAAAATGGAGTGAAGATTTCTTCATGAAAAAAGAAAAGAAAAATAAGTAGTAAAGGCAGAAGTTGCTAAAAAAAAAAAAAAGGAGAAAAATAAGGAAAAATAAAGAAAGAAACAAGGGACATACTTCATATGTGATCTTTGGCTAAGTTACCCTTGATAAGATTGATAATTTTGAGTCTTATTTAATCCTTTGCTTCCTTAACTTATACCCTCCAACCTGCATTATGATCCAAATGAAAGTCCTAGCCAGATTGGTATATATTGTTGTCTCTAAATGAATTTTTAGACTCAATGTTGAGTCTAAACTGATTAATCCTGAAAAGATACGAAGGCAGCTTGTACAAATGACAAGTTCGGTCAATATTTTGCAAAGTGCCTCAACTCAAACTGGGGCAGAAAATGTTATTATGGGATGGAATTTTTATGCCTTAGTTTCCCTCTTCTTTTGAAAGCCTGTATCCTTAAGCCTACATTTCGTCTCAAGTCTTAAAGACTGATCTTGAGATCAAAACATGGATTAAACTTGACTAAACTAAAGGCAACAACTAAACAAGAGATTCCTAGCGGTTTCATAACAGAATAAGACAAAAAAAGAAAAAAGAAAAAAGAAAAAAGAGGATCACTACAAAAAATATGGTTATTAGTGACGGTTTTAAATTGTAACTAATACTCACAAAATCGTCACTACAAGTATTAGTGACGGTTTAATGAATATTAGTGACAATTTTCAATTAGTCGCTATACCTACCGTTCCTAATACTTATTAGTGACGAAATTTTCAAACTATCACTAATAATAGAGTATTAGTGATGGATTAAAACCGTCACTAAAAACCTAAACCCGTCACTATAGATTCTACACCGGATCGACAAAAAATCGTCACTAAAGCCATAGTATTAGTGACGATTTTAAAACTGTCACTAATGCTCAATTATTAGTGACGGTTCTAAAACCGTCATTAATGTTCTATTATTAGTGACGATTTTAGAAACAGTCATTAATGCTCTATTATTAGTGACGGTTTTAAAACCGTGACTATTATTCTATTATTAGTGATGGTTGTAAAACCGTCACTAATGCTCTATTATTAGTAACAGTTTTAAAATTGTCACTAATGCTCTATTATTAGTGACGGTTTTAAAATCGTCACTATTGCTCTATTATTAGTGACGGTTTTAGAACCGTCACTATTGCTCTATTATTAGTGACGGTTTTAGAACCGTCACTATTACTCTATTAATAGTGACGGTTTTAGAATCGTCACTATTGCTCTGCAGAACCGTCACTAAAGCCATATTATTAGTGACGGTTTGAGAACCTTCACTAAAACTAAAAAAGGCTATTAGTGACGATTTTGAAACCGTCACTAATACAAATTGGATAATTAGTAGTGAAATTAATTTTTTTTCAATTATTAATTCCTATTAAAATCTGTAATTAAATTACATTTTCTTATACATAACATGAAACCATAATTGCAATAAAATTCATAAATTATTCAAAATTCTAATTCAAATTTAAATACAAATATATTATACAAATTCAAATTCAAATACAAATATATTATACAAATTCAAATTTAAATACAAATACATTATACAAATTCAAATTCAAATACATTTCATTTGTTCAGAGAACAAAAAAAGTAAAAAGTTGCATCCATAGTGCATGACATCATCCTGATGTTGTCACAGGTGCAAACCCTACAAATTAAGAAAGTTAAAAAAATTCGTATATGCTTTCGAAAATTTTTTTGCAAGATTTCTCCTGTAAATATGTCATTTTCCATAGATATATGCTCCAAACCTAGGTGTTTACAATAAACAGTTCACAATAATCCAACTAGTAATGAATTTTGCGAGTGCACAGGAGATTCATATAATAAGCATTAAATAATGTGACGTGTTCATGCATCCCATAAAACACATATATCAGAATATAGTGGATTATCCCCATAAACAACATATTTCATAGAAAGAGGGTTAACTGACAATTTTCATAAAAAAATATGAAAATACCATACAGCAGACAAACCCAGCATCAAACCCCTACTAAATACTAACAATTTCAGCATTTAAAGGTGACAATCAACTAGGAACTGCTTCAACCTTCAAACAAATAAACCAAATAAAATAAATCCTAACCGTAACCTAATCATTTTCTAGTAAGCACACAAAAATAAATGCATGACCAAATGTGGTAGACATATTCTCTTCTTGCAAATAATGCACCATAGTGAGAGTAGGATGAAACAACTCTAAAACCAGCCACGTGCAGTACAAAAATGAAAAGGAACGATGTAATAATCATATTGATTTTTAAGGCAATCATGGTGGTTTTTTATCAACCATAGCATCTTTCATAAATATGGAGGTCCAAGCTACAAGAATAATTACCCTGATAATTACAAGAATATGGAGGTGCATGACATAGAACAGAAACTCAATGGTCACAAACAGATTCTTATAACATGGACTCCTATCAAAAAGGACTTGTGGGAAATTGCACTTAGCTGCAAAATGTTTTTGCAGAAGCAAAAAACCCTGATAATGTGTGGTTTGCTGAGGATCTCTTCTTCTCCTTCTACTTCTTATTCTACTTCTTCAATCGCTCTCTCCTAAGCAGAAGCAAATCCAATATGGGATTCTGGTGGTTTAAAGAGGGGGGAGAGAGAGAGAGGGGCTTGTGGATAATGAAGAGATTTTGGGAGTGTTTGGAAACTGGGGATGTGGTCTTATCCGCGCCGTGTGCAGTATGTGGCACGTGCTTCTCCTTCTTCTGGAGAAAATCTTACAATGCTTTTGGCCACTCTTTTAAGATTCTTTATATTTATTATCAAGAATTTAAAAAAAAATGGTAGCAATAGGTGTACATTTCATATTATAGAAGATATTGTGCTATGTGTTTAAAAACTCATAATCTCAATTTAATAATTACACAAAATTTATAAGTAATATTTTATTACAAAATCAAATGATAATTAACGATTCTTCAATCTCGACACTTGCAAACAATACAAAATTTATTTGATACAGGAGACTATAATGAAACGAAATGAAATGGAATTAACTTCTACAATTTTATAAATTGACTATAGGAATTTCCATTTCATTCCACTCTAATAATTTGTTTGATAAATCAGAATAAAATGAAATAGAATGAAATTAATTTTTACAATTTTTCATTTCATTTTTACTTCAAATTCATTCCAAACATAGGCATTCTATCCCATTCTACTGTACTAGAAGGAAGATGACAAGAGGGAGAGTGATGGTGTCTCAAACCTCGATATTATTGTGGGGGTGCCCGAAAATTTGTAGGGACCTTACAAGATAATGAAGGAATGAGATGGAGCAATGGCCATTAATAGCCACAAATGCCACCATGCTGACTATGCCTGCCAATCCACATCCAAACAAGCATGCATTACTCATAAATCACAAATGGGGAATTTCCATTTTTCACCTGGCTTTGTCTGTTACTTCCTGTGCAGTGTTGCAACACAGAGGTGACTTCATTTCTTTGGACAAACTGACCTAGGGTCTCCCCATTGACAGCCCTAACCTGTTCATCCAGATACATATTTCATCTGAATTCGGCTCCAAATCATGCCATGGTGAAATGTTATGTTTTGTTTTATTTTGTTTGGAAGCATTTTATATGTCAATTTGTATGATGACAAAATCCAAGCTCTCAAACACATGGTAAGCAATTTCTAGTTTGGATTGCAATTTAAAGCTTAAATCTGTGAGCAAAATCACAAGAAGACTATATCTCCAGAACTTTCATTCTAGCTCATAATATTTCCAGAAGAGGACTATCTGCACAGCAAAGGTTCAGAATAGTATCCCTCTGGCTGTTAAATCTATCCGACATGAAGAAAATCCGGGAGTATGGCGCCAACCTATATGCAGGTTCCAATTCTGATTTGCTATTGTAAAAATATTCTTAGAGACGATTACCTTATGTCAATCTAGTTGCCTGCCTAAAATGAAATCTGATTCAAGTTGGTTTCAATTTACCATCCCAATCTGTCTCCCTGTCAAATAAACATATCAAGATCCTATTTATTTATTATTTTCAGGTTCAAGTGCTGAATAAAATATTCGTATGCCGGAAGTAGAATTGTATGTGTTCAATTTTAGTTTATTAGAATCAAGGAGATATCAACTACACAAGTTTTGTTGATCTTAAATAGCTGCAAAATGTCGATCAACAACTAAACAAAAATTGGTCTTTAGGACTTAAATCAAGTCAGAAAAAATTCATGCTATACAGTAGAATGTTTGATAGGGCATACAAAGTAACACAAGTTCAATATTAAAAAATGACTCACTGATGCAGAAGGCTTTTTTCACATATTCCAAGCCTCAAGAAATGAACTCCAACCACCGAACTTCCCAACAGAGCCTCTCTTTCCAAGCCCTTTCACTATTGTAATATTCCCCATGTTCTGCAAGCACATGACAGTCCATTAGAATACAAAAAGCTAAAGCTCACTCAGCTACTTAACCCCAAATCACGAATTCTACCAACCAAAGAAAAAAAAAAAAGTTTTAAAATAATAGTTTTTTCCATTATGAAATCAGTGTTTCACTTATCATCATTCCTATTATGTTTTTTTTCGGGAGTGGCATTTACTAGAAGAGGAAGCAAACAAGCTAGGAACAAGAAACCAAATGAAAGTGCACATTGCAGTAAAGAAACAAAATCAAAGCAACATATCATTTCCCTAACATCCCAAGCGTCACCTAAGTGCAATTTCGCATAGGTCTACCCTGTCTTGTGTGACTGCTTGTGCTTAAAAAAAAAACTAAAAAAAAAACATGGTTTTGAAACAAATGTTTGCCTCATCTGGCCCAGTAAATCACGACTCATATCCAACATGCCATCATTGCAAAGCCCCCTAATCACAATTTCAAAGCTCATGGGATCTGGTTTTGGATCTCTTTCTCCCATCTTCATCAAAACCTGGGAACCATCCATGGTCTTATCTTTCTTAATAGACTCATCAAGCCACCTGTTGGCATAAGTTGGAATCACTCTCAGACCAACTCAAAATCTCACCAACTCCAAATGGTGCTTTTGATAGGGAAAAAAAGGACACCCAATTTAAGAAATTAAATTTTAAGCCAAACCTCAAGAAAGAGTTGGAGAAGAGACCAGGGGAACTTCTTTTGGTAAGCAACAACGGCAATATGCAAATCGCTAGTGCCTCTATTTTTCCCTTGTTTGAATCTCATGAAATCAGTGATGCAGTTCTTCTGCAAGAGCTGTTCCGTGGAGCCATCCTCTACAAGTTGTCTTCCAGCAGAAGCTTTGATTCTCAAAATTAGAGGAGATGAAGAGTGCGACCATCTAGGGCTTTGCGTGGAGCGCTTGCAGGATCTAGGTATGGAAGGAATCGATGCCCTGGACAAGTCATGGGTGGAACTAGAAGGAAATGAAGATTGGGAAAGGAGGGAGAGGTACGCGCGGAAATGAATTTAGATTAGGTTAAAGTATTAGTGACGGTTTCAAAACTGTCACTAATACCCTATTATTAGTGACGGTTGTCCCGAACCGTCACTAATACCCTTAACTAATTTTGTTTTATATTTTTTAAATAAAAACACTAGTAGTGACGGTTTCAAAACCGTTACTAATACCATATTACTATTGACGATTCTCCCAAACCGCCACTAATACTCTTAACTAATTTTTTTTAATATTTTTTAAATAAAAACACTATTAGTGAGGGTTTAAAAATCGTCACTAATACCCTATTATTAGTAACGGTTGTTATAAACCATCACAAATACCCTTAACTATTTTGTTTTTTTAAATAAAAATACTAGTAGTGACGGTTTCAAAACCGTCACTAATACCCTCTTATTAGTGACGGTTCTCCCACACCGTCACTAATACCCTTAACTATTTTGTTTTTATTTTTTAAATGAAAACACTGGTAGTGACGGTTTCAAAACCGTCACTAATACCCTCTTATTAGTGACGGTTCTCCCAAACCGTCACTAATACCCTTAACTATTTTGTTTTTATTTTTTAAATGAAAACACTAGTAGTGACGGTTTCAAAACCGTCACTAATACCCTATTATTAGTGACGGTTCTCCCAAACTGTCACTAACACCCTTACTAATTTTATTTTTATTTTTTTAAAATAAAAATACTAGTAGTGACGGTTTCAAAACCGTTACTAATACCCTATTATTAGTGACGGTTCTCCCAAACCGTCACTAATACCCTTAACTAATTTTTTTAAAATTTTTTTTAAATGAAAACACTAGTAGTGACAGTTTCAAAACCGTCACTAATACCCTATTATTAGCGACGGTTCTCCCAAACCGCCACTAATACCCTTAACTAATTTTTTTTTTTATTCTTTTTAAATGAAAATACTAGTAGTGACGGCTTCAAAACCGTCACTAATACCCTATTATTTGTGACGGTTCTCCCAAACAGTCACTAATATCCTTAACTAATTTTTTTTAAATAAAAACACTAGTAGTGCCGGTTTCAAACCGTTACTAATACCCTATTATTAGTGACGGTTCTCCAAAACCGTGACTAATACCCTTAACTAATTTTCTAGTTTATTCATATATATTAGTAGTGACGATTAGTTAATCGTCACTAATAAGTGACTTTTAGTGACGAATTTAATCCGTCACTAGTACCCTAGAATCGTTGCTAATATTTTTCGAAAAAAATTTTCACGCGAAAATTATTTACTGCGTTGTTTTCAGTGATGAAAGTATTAGTGACGGTTTTAAAACCGTCACTAATAGTGTCGTATTAGTGACGACTGCTAAAACCGTCACTAATGCTTAAACTATTAGTGACGAAATTGAATTCGTTACTAATACTTTCGTCACTAAAAATCAATTTTTTTGTAGTGTAAGTAACCCTCGATAAAACTACGGTAGTTGAAGAGAAAGATATTCGTCTAGTTTGGTAAATTAACATCAACGTCACATGGCATTCGATTACTGGTACAAATTTTCCTTGTAACAACATTGAAACATCGTAAAAACTCTACTTTGTGCATATGATCTTTTGACTTAGCAAATTGATGTCATAATTGCACGATCTATAAAAAAAAAAAACCTTCTTACTCTTCAAAACTTTAAAAAATGATGGATAGTCAAAGGGTTTTAGAATCACCAGTAGTTTCTATAAAGAAAATCCCTATGGAGAAAGAGCAATCTAACTGGGGCAAATGTCACATCAGGTTTCAAAGATCTGCTTATTCAAGAAGAATCTAGTAACAGAGTCAAGATCAATGGCAAATAAATTCAACTAGGGCAAATTCGGAGTTGAGTTTCAGTGGGACCAATTCAAGCACTTTTTTGTCAGATTGGAATATGAAAATAGGATCAAGATCAGCTATAGATTCATTCAACTAGGGCAGATTTTGTGATGAGTTTTATTTAAGTCAAGTCAATCACCTTCATGACTGGATGAATCAAGAAAATTAAGCCAAGATAAGTTACAAATTCATTCAAATGCGGCAAATTTCATGCAGAAATTTGAAAATATGGCCAAGATAAAAGATGAGGTTATTGATTACAGGCGCTCTGAGAGAAAAGATTCATGCATTGCCATGCATTTCATGCATTGCATAGAAAAATAAATGCATACATATAGCAACATATCCCTGCACTCTAGCATCACAAGTTAGCAACATATCACTATATTCTAGCATCATAAGTTAGGAATATGTATACATATAGCAACATATCACTACTTTCTAGCATCACAAGCAGTAATAGAGCACCTTTCACAGTTGTCTTGTTGAATAAGCTATTGAATGATCATTTGACATCCTTGACTGAGCAATTCCTTTTATACTAATATTTGAAATTAGGCCAGCCGACCCCAGGCATAAATTGATTTACCTTGAAATTGGTGCAGCTGACCCCAAAAACACATTGATTTATTTTGAAATTGGGGCAGCAGACCCTAGGGACAAGTCGATTCATTCATCAAAATCAGGACACTGCACCCAAGTGGGTTTCCCCACTAGAGTAACCATTTTCCAAACTTTGGTTTCACACCTTATTACTGTTTGAAGTGGCTTGGATCCTCGTATCCGATATGGCTCGGATTCTTACGTTTGATGCAAGCCACCATTGTGTCGTATGACTCAGATCATCATATCCGCTACGACTTAGATTCTTATATTTGAAGCAAGCCACAATTGTGTCCTGTGGCTCGGATCATCGTATCCGCTATGACTCGGATTCTTACATTCGAAACAAGCCACCATTATGTTGCATGGCTCGGATCATTGCATCCGCTATGGCTCGGATTCTTACATTCGCAGCAAACAATCATTGTGTCATGTGGCTCAGATCATCATATCCGCTACAGCTTGGATTCTTACATTCAAATCAAGCAACCATTGTGTAGTGCAGCTCGGATCATCGTATCCTCTACGACTCCAATTCTTATAGTCGAAGCAAGCCACCATTGTGTTGTATGGTTCGAATCATCATATCCGCTACGACTCGAATTCTTACATTCGCAGCAAGCCATCATTGTGTCGTGTGACTCAGATCATCGTATCTGCTACGCTTGGATTCTTACATTCGAAACAAACCACCATTGTGTTCTATGGCTCGCATCATCGTATCCGTTATGGTTCAGATTCTTACATTCGAAATAAACAACCATTGTGTCGTATGGCTCGGATCATCGTATCCACTACGATTCGGATTCTTACATTCGTAGCAAGTCATCATTGCATCGTGTGGCTCGGATCCTTGTATCCGCTACGGCTCAGATTCTTACATTCGAAGCAAGCCACCATTGTGTCCTGTGGCTTGGATCATCATATCCTCTATGACTCAAATTCTTACAATCGAAGGAAGCCACCATTGTATCTTGTGGTTTGCATCATTGTATCTACTACAGTTCGAATTCTTACATTCGAAGTAAGCCACTATTGTGTCGTATGCTCGGATCATCGTATCTGCTACGGCTCGGATTCTTACATTCGCAGCAAGCCATCATTGTGTCGTGTGACTCGAATCATCGTATCTACTATGGCTTAGATATTTACAATCGAAGCAAGCCACCATTGTGTCATATGGCTCGGATCATCATATTCTCTACGGCTCAGATTCTTACAATTGTAGCAAGCCATCATTATATCGTATGGCTCGGATCATCGTATCCGCTACGGCTCGGATTCTTACATTCGAAGAAAACCATCATTGTGTCATGTGACTCAGATCCTCATGCACGCCTCGACCTAGATTCACACTCAGTGCAAGTCAATGTTGCATACTCCCACCTGGATTCTTACATTCAGTGCAAATCATCCCTAGTTGGCAGAAACAAACAACACTTGATTAACCTGAAAGTCATAGGTAGTTGTATGACCTAACTAAAATAAGTGTCTTTTATTTTTACAGGTTTGTTGCTACAAAAACATAGGAGAGTTCTTGCCGTTACATTGAATCAACAAAGCCTACAAAGAGGGGTAGCTGTAGACACCCTATTTTTGCCCGAACCAAATATAACAATGTGGTTATTATTATTATTATTATTATTATTATTATCATCATCATCATTATTATTATTATTATCAATTTTTTAATATTATTATTATTACCTTATTATTATTATTATTTATTATTTTCACTAATATTATTATTATGATCAGTATTATTATCATTATTATTACCATTATTATTATTATTATTATTATTATTATTATTATTATTATTATTATTATTATTAGGGTTTGGGGAAGAAAGCTTATAAAAGGAGTTCACATACACACCCAAAGAAACTGCCATGGGGGGCAAAAAATTAAAAAAATAAAAAATAAACCCTAGCCTCTCTTCTCTCTCTCACGCAGCATTGCTGCTCCTCCGTTCTTTCTACTCCCGCCAACCCCTCCCATGTCTTACTCGTCTCCCTCAATCTCCATCTCCATCTCCAACCTCCACCATCACCATCTCCGGCGAATCCTCTGCAGCACCTCACAGCTCCCAACGCAGCCAAGTCGTGAGCCACCCACGGCAACCCTCTTCACCGGCGCTGCAAAATCCAACCCCAATAACCACCTCATCACTCTCCAGCTCTCCATCTCTCTACAAAACCCTTCTCCAAGCCCAGTTACTTCTCCATAGACGGAGACAGCCCCATCGCCGCCTTGTCTCTCCACCATCGTCGCACTGTCGTTGCTGTAGCAACCAGCGTCGCCGTCACCGTCACCCTCCGGCATCACCTGTAGATCAACCCAGCACCTCCAGACTCCATTAACTCCAGACCATAGCCCCTCATTCTCCCAAACTCTTCTCACTCTCAACATCTCCGCACCGTCTTCGTCGCTGGAGGCATTATCGCACCCACCGCTGCTGCATCCTCTTATGCTCATGCTCAACCCTGCAGCAACCACAGCTCCGGCCACTCTCACGCAGCAAGCCAAGCCACCGCCTGCTGCTCCTCTCGGCCATTCGCAGCAACACCTAACCACACCAGATTGAACCAGCGCTGGCGGGCATTCCAAGCACACACAAACATACACACACACCGAAATGCACAGTGCAGGTATATATATATATATATATATATATATATATATATAATTTTTATTGTTTATACTAATACCGGTTAAATAATGAATCTTGTTATTTTTAATGTGATAATATTTAATAACTGATATTCATGTTTTTCTTGCAGGATTTTTAAATTTGGTTTGTTTCCTTCATTAATTATTTCCATATTGTACATGTTGTTATTAATTGTATATAAATATTAAGGCGGGTATTGTATTATTAAAATATGCCTACTATTATTCATATCATTATTGCTATAATTATCATCTTTATCATTATATACATATACATACATATATTTCTCATGGTGTGCATTCTTCATAATTGCAGTGTTTATTTTCTTTAGGTATTTCTATATTATATTTTTATTTATATATCATTATACTTATTTTTTTAATAAGATATTTTATCGATTTTCCATTCCCTATTATTTTAACGATATGGTATGACCTCTTTGAGTTTCACGTAACCCGGTTCTGAGGGAATTTATACATGTGTATATATATATATATATATATATATATATATATATATATTATATTGTTTGTGGCCCATTTATTTGCACTTTGCAAATGCATATGGGAAGTAAAATAAAAGATTTTTTTAATTTTATTTTGGGATAATTTCATAATTAATTAGGTACCGTTCATAAGAACGGGGGCACAGGGGGTGCTCGTACCTTTCCATTAATTTCATAATTAATTAGGTACCGTTCATAAGAACGGGCGCACAGGGGGTGCTCGTACCTTCCCATCGTGTAACCGAACTCCCGATCCCGGTTTTGGTATTGTAAACCGATTCTACCCTTAAGTGGTTAGTAATCAAGTGTTCTAACCAAACTAAAAGGTTAGTGACAATTCCATTCCTATTTTTTCCTAAAAATATAAAATAATATGTTATTTCGCCACCCTCGGGCACACGCGCTCTGGGATGTCGTGACAATGCATACATGCGTATCTCATTCAAAGTAAATGTGTACATGCAACTAAGTGTAATAGTAAATAAATAGGCATACACATATTGAATTTAAAGTGCAATCATTTCAATGAGATTGGGAGAGAGAGACACAAGATTTGTTATCGAAATTCGGTCAAACCAGCCAACGTCCCGGCCTTCGGCATACACCCCAAGGATTACACTATACCTGTTCACTTAAAGAGGTGGTGTAGAAGTCGTTGACATCCTCTCCTTATGGGCCGAGAAAAATCTCAGCTCAATTACTAGGTTGAGCCAAACTAATCTCACTTATGGGGCTGAGACTCCCCAATTCAATTTACGAGCTGAACCGAACTAGTCTCACTTACGGGGCTGAGACCCGCAAGTTCAATTAACAGGCTGAATCGAACCAATACATGAAAATTGCTTCTAAAACTTAGAAGAAGAAATGTACACATAAAGCTCATAAAACATCCACTCTCAAAAGATATGAAATAAATGCTTAGTAGAGTAAAGCTGTTTTCAAAATGATTTTTTACACTAAAGATTTTTTCAATGAAAGCATGAATTCAAAACTATATTTCTCCAATAGCATATTTACCATGGAAATATGTGGAGAAATCTCAAAGCTTACTCTCAAGATGATTTTCAAAGTGAAGAGTAAATGAGAGTATAGAGCTTTGAATGAAAACAAAATGCCCAAATAAACACTCTCTTGCAAAAATGATTTTTAATAAATAAATGAAAGAGAGTTATTGGAGAGAAAATATTTGCCCCAAAATGATTTTTGAAATGAAAATGTAGTTGTGGGAAATTTAATTAACTAAAATATTTGAGAGAAAACTTTGCTAATCAAAGTTGCAATTTAAACAAATGAAGGGGGTATATATAGAGATTTTGAGAAATATGACCCTTAGGGACCTATTGGGAATTTTCAGAAAAGTTTAATTAAGTTTTAACCTTAATTACCGTAGCTAAAAATGAGCAACATGAGAGTTTTGATCGACTAAATCTAAGTTCGGTCGTCTGAACAACACAAGTGAAAAAGCATGTTTGTAAGGTTCGGGTGCCTGAAAATGGGCTCGGTTTGCTGAACTGAAGGCAATTTCAAAAGTCCATGGTTCGAGTGCTCGGTTCTGAGTTCGGTTTGTCGAATGCATGTGTTCGGTAGCCCAAGGCAAATTTGAACATGATGTTCGGGTGCCCGGGGAAGGGAAAAAGTGACCACTCAAAGGTCCGGTCGCCCAGGGACACTCAGTTCAATTTTGTTCGGTCGCCCAAACCAAGTCAAACTTGTTGACCATTCAAACATTCGGTCAATTGAGGCATTTTCAATGCACATAGTTCAGTCGCCCGAAGCTCTTTCACACTTAAGATTTTGTCCTAATTTTTAGAAAAATTATGTGTAGGGACCTAGGGTCAATCTAAGGTATTGGCATTTTAATTTACCCTAAAAAGCTGGTGTCCGTCAACCGAAGTCAGCCCTAAGGTCTGTCTACAGTTTTTTTCTGAGCATTCAAATCATTTCATGCATATGTATGCATTATTACAGACCAGAATAATAAAAATTAAAATGCATATACAAATTGAAACAAATGTCTTTTTCTTCTTCTTCTTTGCTCTCCTGTCCTTATGAAATAAGTTAGATAATATCGCTCTTCAAGTTCTTCTGTTATCCATTTATCAGTATCTTATGTTCGTACTGAAATGAAAACTTCTTCACACACTAAATGCACACATAAGATTCTAGTGGTTTGTCAGCATCAAAATAGAGATTGGGCTAAAAAATCTAGCAATCTCCCTTTTTTTTATAATGGCGAATAGCCAAGAGCAAAATGGGTACAACTTGAAAAGACTCCCCTTAAGAATATACATAATTCGAAATATACATAGTAAAGCTCAAGCATATTCACGAAAGAAGATATTACAATAAATTATGCATTTAAATTTCTACGTTAAAGCACAACTGCTTAGAAATTTGACCCTATCTAAAAACTTCCCTATTGGTTATAATCATTTTGCTCAAAAAACATTCTCCCTCTTTTGGCATCAGCAAAAAGGGCTAAGCTAAGTGAAGAAGATTGATTATTTAAAACAAACTTAGCAAAGAGAACTCCCCCCTTTTAAAAATAATTTTTTATTTTTCTTATAAACTCTTCCTCCTTTTAGTATAAGATTTGGGCGTAGAAGATCTATAACTTTTAAAAATATAGCAATGAAGCATGCACAACAGTTTAACTAGTCGTTCAATTTTAAAATGACATGATGAACAATGCCAGATCATAAATATACACAAACCATTTCATTTTAAGCACAACGTAAGACCCTGCAAAGATTGAAATTTAAAAAGCATTGTTAGAATTGGTGTATTCCCAAGAGGAGGGGTGAATTGGAATTTTAAACTTTTCTCCTAGGTTGAACTAGATGTTGGCAAAATATTACAACCTAGGGTCTTTCTATGTAGTTCCAAATACGCCGATAAATATAATATGCGGAAGTTTAAATCAAATGCATCATCCACATAATAACATACACGTGCGGTAAATATAAAGTGCGGACATGTAAACAAACACATGATATGCTATCGAGGTTCGGCCAACTGTGCCTACATCCCCGCCTCTAGCTCGCAAGCCCGAGCATTCCACTAATAGCTCACTTAAGGGTGGAGTGACACCGATTACAACCAAGTCAATTAGCACAGGTCTGACCTTAACCTTAACCAAGTCAATTAGTGGGGCTGACCTCAACCTACACGCCTTAATAGGATGGCGCACCTAGCTTTCCTAACCAGGTCTAAGCCAATCCGGAACTATTCCAGGATTAGTCTCCCTTTTCAGGCCCGTGCCTGGAAATACAACAGATTTTGCAATCAAATGATATCATTCAGTGATTGTGCTTTCTTATAAAACAAATATGTACCCAAACACGCGCTATTACATCCACCACAATATGATTTAATATGTAAGCTCAGTGTGGTTAAATATTTCAACTCTCAAATAAATTTTCTATTCTTGTAATGCATACATGAGAGTGTCAATAGACAATCTTTGTATCTCAAGATATTCATCCAATAAGTTCACACAAAGATATCAAGTCTCAAATATTTCAATCAGTAATATGCCTCAAGCATGTAAATATCAAATAATGTATATACTTGGTTTGCAAAAGATGTGTAATCTTTGTATTCAACAAATAATATATGAGTGAATGAATATTGCAACAAAGATCACTATCACATAAACAAATATCTACTCAAAGTTATATCAAAATAAATACCACAAGATATTTGTAAATGTTTTGAAGAGATTTTGCAATCCACATACAAATACGAACTTCTCAAGTTATTGCAATGGATATGCAATACTCAGAAGTTTAATACAAGTCTTCTTAGGTGAGATTTATTAGTAAAGTCCCCTAAGAATACTTAGGTTTAGCTCTCAAGAAAATTATATCAAATAGCTAGAGCAAAGAGAGCAAACCTATATGCACAACCACACTTAAGCACACTTACAAAAAAGTTTAAGTAGTAAGATCAGGTAAGAATAAGTGTAGGAGGATCAAATATGGGTATTATAGGTTTTGGGATTTTCAGAGAGTTTCTCCCTAATCAAATCTCTTAAGCTTTTGCTAATCTTAGCAAATGATGGGCTATTTATAGACATTGGAAAAATTATAGCCGTTAGGACCTGTAGGGTATTATTAATATTGTGTAAGATCATTTTAACCCTAATTAATCCTGTTTAAAAATGTTTAACCGCAGTAAAAGTCAGGGTAACCCGAGAGGTTTGGTCAACCAAAATAGTTTCGGTCGACCAGAGTTCATATGGTTCAGTCGACCAGAACATTTTTGAACTGAAGGCTCGGTCGACTGAAAGTGGGCTATTTCCCATTTCTCTGAGGTTCGGTCGATTGGGCCCATTTTGAACTGACTGGTTTGGTCGACCAGACCATAGAGATTTTCCCGAAGACCCTCGGTCGACCAGGTAGCTGGTATTCATTTTTGGCTTGGTCGACCAGAAGGTCAATTTGTTGACCTTAGGGGGTTTAGGTCGACCGGGGGGTTTTGAACTATACTGGTTCGGTCGACCAGGACCTTGGTCAACTGTTGACCCAGACCTGTTTCGGTCGACCGGGGCATAATGAACTGCCTTAGCCGGTCGATCGAAAGTGCACAATGTGTGCATTTCGGTCTTGTCTTGAAACACACAAATCCTATTCAAGGGCCTAACAATCATAGGTGCAATGGTGTGTGTCCCAGGGTCATTTTTGTCCAAAATAAAAACACTGAAAAAGTCTAGTGTTGGTCGACCGAAGGGTAAACCCTATGCTCATTCTAAGGTTATTTTGCATTATGGTTGGTTTAAGCTTACGTATTATCATGCATATGATGTGTGTGAGCTTATTACAAACCAAAGACCCTAATTGACTATTACAGACTAATTCTACAAATGAATGTATTACAATTGTAAATAATAATTGGTCTTTAGGCTTTACTTGCTTTGTGCCCATCTCGATCTTAGCAAACTTAGTTCCTGCACAAAACCTCAAGCATCCATTAGACACAATGAGTATTTGTCATAATCAAAACCGGGCGTGACCTATAAGGTGAACAAGCATGCAACATATGAAAAAATAGGTTTGAGCATAAACATGATCTAATAAGTTCACATGAATTTCATGAATGATGCATGAACCAGTTATTTAACAACCTTAAAAAACTTTTACTACAAAAAGAAAAAAAAAAGATTATTAGTGACGGATTTCTATTACTCGCTATACCAGCCGTTACTAATACTTATTAGTGACGAATATTTCAAACCGTCACTAATAATAAAGTATTAGTGACGGATTAAAATCGTCACTAAAAACCTAAGCCCGTCACTATAAATTCTACACTGGATGGACCAAAAATCGTCACTAAAGCCATAGTATTAGTGACGGTTTTAAAATCGTCACTATTGCTCTAATATTAGTGATTGTTCTAAAACTGTCACTAATGCTCTATTATTAGTGACAGTTTTAAAATCGCAACTAATGTTCTATTATTAGTGATGTTTTTAAAACCGTCACTATTACTCTATTATTAGTGACGATTGTGAAATCGTCAATAATGCTCTAGTATTAATGACGGTTTTAGAATTGTCACTATTGCTCTGCAGAGCTATTAGTGACGATTTGAATTCCTTCATTAAAACTTTTTAAAAGTGTGTTAGTGACGAGTTTGAAACCGTCACTAATACTTAAATTGGATAATTAATAGCGAAATTAATTTTGTTTCCAATTATTAATTCCTGTAAAAATCTGTAATTAAATTACATTTTCTTATACATTCATAATTGCAATAAAATTCATAAATTATTCAAAATTTAATTCAAATTAAAATACAAATATGTTATACAAATTCAAATTCAAATTCAAATGCAAATATGTTATACAAATTCAAATTTAAATACAAATACATTATATAAATTCAAATTCAAATTCAAATACATTTCATCTATTCATATAACAAAGAAAGTGAAAAGCTGCATCCGTAGTGCATGAGTCCTGATGTTGTCACAGTTGCAAACCCTACAAATTAATTAAGAAAGTTAAAAAAATTAGTATATGCTTTTTGAAAAATTTTAGCAGTATTTCTCCTGTAAATATGACATTTTCCATAGAGATACTCCAAACCTAGGTGTTTACGATAAACAGTTCACAATAATCCAACTAGTAATTGATTTTGCGAGTGCACAAAAGCTTCATATAATAAGCATTAAATAATGTAACGTGTTCATGCATCCCATAAAACACATATATCAGAATATAGTGGATTGTCCCCATAAACAGCATATTTCATAGAGTAGACACAGTTGGTATGAGATTCACTATAAAATGAAAATCCCAAGAAAGAGAGCTCCTCTCCAAAGAAAAGAAAGAGATGATACTTGCATTATGAAGAGTGGAAATCTTAAGAAGATGAAGTATCATTTACTCCAACGACTGTAACTAGGCCAAGCATCCTCCCAAAATCAAACCCTATTGCCATTAGCTACTCTAAAATAAGTGGGAGGAAGGAACAAACAAGCAAAATGGGAAACAAATTTCTACAGACTTGCATGAGAAACCATGCCACCTCCTCTAGTATTTCATCCATTCTGATGGACCCTATATTACTTTTAATCTCCTTTTTTTGGCAATTAACAATTAATTTTTGGTTGCACATAAATTAAACTTAAACCTTAAAACATAAATAACAGACTCCAACCAAAATTGGCATAACCACCGAGCAAGCAAGAAATCAAATAAAAATTATATTACATAGTCCAAAATTGGTCTCATGAATTTTTATTTCCTTTCCCTAAAATTTTCTACAAATTTTCGGCAGCATGCCGTTTATAAATAGAACATTTCCCAAACCTGCAAGTCACAAAAGCATGCAATTCACAATATTTTTGCATCATACAGATGTCTTTTAGATTAAGACATGCAACAACCTAAAAGTATCTACTAGCAGGCAATACACATAATTGCATCAGCCATGCAGGTGGCGTTCCAATCAAGCATGCAGTCCTAATGTCCACTATCAGCATGCGGTTCACAAGATATGTCAATCCAAGCATGCAGTCCAAAAGTTAAATCATGTATTAAACTAAAGTTAGATATATACCCATCTCTAGTTGCAATGAGGTTATGGATGACAGAGAACGATGACGAAGCCGTGGATGGTGGTGGTTGCATCAACAATTCTTTATCTAGTTTACTTGGAGTTTCTTTTCATAATTGATTTGAAATGCGATAAGCCTGCCCATGTAGACAAAATGAATTTTAGCCTTTCATCTGATAGGTTGTCTCTTATAGTTAAGGTATGATTTAAATATTAATTTTATTTCTCTTGAATCTTGATGCCCTTCTTGTGGATGCAATGACCGCAAGAAGGGCATCAAGATTCTAGAGAAATAAAATTAATATTTAAATCATACCTTAACTATAAGAGACAACCTATCAAATGAAAAGCTAAAATTCATTTTGTCTACATGGGCAGACTTATCGCATTTCAAATAAATTTTGAAAAGAAACTCCGGATAAACTAGATAAAGCCCCTCCATTCATTATATGCACACTGCAAATGATATGCCCACTATCAAAAATAGAAGTTATCAAAAGTAGACCTAAAATTTAATTAACAAACCCTTCTCAATGACGACAAAATTTAAGGAAAAAGCTACATAATTATAAATCCAATGTAAAAAATAAATAAACTTTTAAAACTATTTTTTAGTCATTCAAAATACTAACTTAAATTCATTAAGTAAATAAAGCCAAGAGAAAGTTATAAAAGTGCAAAGTTCATATTACTTTCAAGATTTATGATACAACTCCCAATTATTCCTATATTGTTTCCAAATCTCATCCAAATCCCAATTATTCCTATATTGTTCATATTACTTTGAAGTTTGGAGTATTGGACTCTGAACGTGAAGTCTAACCTCCTCCTTAGTAATACTATTTCTTTTGCACAAAGTGTTTTTTGTGGGAGAGAGGCAGATTGTGTATGTTATTTTTAGTAGACATTGAAGTGATAGGATGTTCGTCGTACAAAGAAAAAGGGCATTGTGTTCAAATTAGATTTTCTGATTTTGAGAAGGCGTGTGATTGAGCTAGTTGGGAGTTCTTGGATAGAGTGCCTTTGAGGAAGGGGTCAGGTGTTACGTGGAGGAATTGGATAGGAGGCGGTTTATCTAATGCCTTTGTGAACCACCAATATGGATTGGAATCTCTAAAATCAAGCAAAACTAATATAGAAAACAACCCACCCTAAACATATATGAACCACCAATATGGATAATCTTTAAAATCAAGCAAAACTAGTATAGAAAACAACTCAACTAGCCAATCCTTAAAAGAAGGTTTGCTTGTGTCCCAAATCATAATTTGACTATTTGACACACTCGAAAACGATTCCTAGATTCCCATCTATTTCTAATAACAAACTACATGTAATTAATAAATATTATTTTTAAAATTATTTTCTAATTTTTTAACATTTATGTGAAAATATTGAAAATTAAACAAAAGTGACTTTTTCAATTTTTGATCCAAGTGTTATAAGAACTAGAAAACACTACAATTTTACTTGCTCAGACATGGCAAATGTTTTTACTCATCATTTCAAAAATATTTTAACATTAAACGACTAACCCTATCTTTTATTTTTGTTTGGGAAAATTTTAATGCAATTTCGGCAGCATGCCGTCTATAAATTGGATGTTTTCCCATAAAACTTGCACCTGATAGGTTCAAATAGAGTATTTATAAGAAGTTGAAGGCACATGAGAACCTATATTCACTACTAGCATACAATACGCATCAACTGCATCCGCCCTGATAGGTTCAAAAAGAGCATTTATAAGAAGTTGAATCACATGAGAACCTATATCCATTACCAGCATGCAATACACATCAACTGCATCCGCCATACAGGAGCCATTCTAGACTAGCATGCAATCATGTAGCATATTCACGACAGTAATACATATAACCATATCTTAAATTCAGAATATAAATAGCAGAGAAGATGCTTAAGTTTTCATTTGTTTGACAAGGAGAAGATAAGGCAGTGTAATCATTGGGGAAGGAGAGAATGAAGTGGAATTGGACTTGCGGGTTAATGGGTATTTCTGAAAATGTGACATGTTTAAACTCAACTGATGTAAAAATGTCTGTTTTTGTCCACTCATTATATGCTATGCTCATTTGGCAGCCACTCAAGTGGGACAATTCATGAAGTTTGAAGAAGCATCCGAAACATCTTTGAGACATGGTGGGATGACAACTGCAGGGGTAATTCCTGTCCTTTAATTGCCAAAATTATAAGAAAATGTGTGCAACTTCGTATTCTTCTGTTGAATGGCTTGGATAAACTTCTTTTTTTGGGGGGGGGTGGGGGGTTAAAATGACTTAACACAGCATGCATGGCTTCTGTATAGTTTTTGGATTTTATTCCGTGTGTTGGACAACTTGAATCTTTAGAAGTAATAGTCGAGATAGTAGTGGTGATAAGCAGTAAAATATTAGTTACAGTTAGTTGTTTTGGAAAAACTGAACATAATTAATATTTTACTACTTATCACCACTACTACCTCGGCTATTACTTCTAAAGATTCAAGTTTTCCAACACACGAAACAAAATACAAAAACTATATATGCTCAGTCATTTTAACCCCCCCCCCCCCCCCCCAAAAAAAAGAAGTTTATCCAAGCCATTCAATAGAAGAACATGAAGTTGCACGCATTTTCATGTAATTTTGGCAACTGAGGGACAGGAACTGCCCCTACAGTTGTCATCCCACCATGTCTTGAAGAAGTTTCGGATGCTTCTTTAAACTTCATGAATTGTCCCACCTGAGTGGCTGTCAAATGAGCATAGCATATCATGAATTGACAAAAATAGTCGTTTTTACATGAGCTAAGTTCAAACATGTCACATTTTCAGACATACCCATTAACCCACAAGTCCAATTCCACTTCATTCTCTCCTTACCCATTGATTACACTGTCTTATCTTCTCCTCGTCCAGCAAATGGAAACTTAAGCATCTTCAAACTTCATGAATTGTCCCACCTGAGTGGCTGCCAAATAAGCATAACATATAATGAGTTGATAGGTTCAAATAGAGCATTTATAAGAAGTTGAAGCACATAAGATATATCAACTACCAGCATGCAATACACATCAACTGCATCCGCCATGCAGGAGGCATTCTAGACTAGCATGATTTAACATGAAACTCAATTTGTGATCATAATACCTTACAATCAATCAGAGGAGCCACCCAAATCATCTTGTCCAGATTGGCGCATCCCTTCCTTTAATCGTGCGGTCCTATCCATCACGGCTTGCATCTGGGCTCGAACGGTGGAAAGGTCCAATCTCAGTTTCGCGTTCTCCACAGCGATCCTCTGCATCTATCGAGCCATCTCTTGCTTATCACACTTGGCCTCTTGACGCTGTCGTTCCATCTCTGCACGAGGCACCGGACCCATGGATGATCATGCTGTTGGGGTGATGTAACCACTTCCAAGAACTTTCACCCAACCCCCCGCTTGTTGCCCAAGCACCTGGGAAGTGATCTCAAAATCTATCATATGCTGACTCCTCTCTAAAACAGGTGTATCCCTCAGCTCGACCATCCGTGCCTAATTTCAATCATGAAAATGATAAAAAGGAATAAGTAAGACTAAAAATTTGATGTTTTGAATAAAGTAATAAACTAAATCTTTTGCTTCACTTACATGTCAATCCTGCGCACCCTCTCACCACTCCTTCGATCGCCGTTGGTGTGTTCTCTGATACAGATCTGGTAGCGGCTCCTCTGTGTCAGTCTCGGGATCACGCTACATTATCATATAAGTCATCATTAGTATTATGTCATGTATTGGTCAGATAATTTTATATATAGTAATTACCTGGCAATGATTTACAAATAGCCTCAATCCACTACAATGCGTCGTAGGGAGTTTGCTGCGGTTCACAACATTTGTTTCATATATGGCCTGCAAGGAAGATGTCATGACGACATATTAGCAACATCATTGTGAAAAATTAGTGATTAGAATACAAACACAATATCTGATAGTGCGGGTTGCGGAAATGGCGACACACCACATCCCAATCTTCTTAGGATATCTTATCGTATGGTCGTGCTTCTACTTCATCTCCCATCGCTCGAAAATGGGAGCACATTTTTTAGCGAAAGCTCTTAAATTTATTACACAATTGGACGTTGACCGCCCTCCTCACATGGTTATCCTCGAGGATGTCCATATCAAACTCCTCCTGCATATATAGGTAATACAATTACAATGTTAGACAATTGTTAATTGGCTAGTATATTAAAAGTAAAAAAACATTTAAATTAAAAACAACTATATAGGGTTAGGGAACTTACCAAAATGCACATGTAAACGACCATGCACTACTTCTGAGTCACCTGGGGCTAGCTGAATGCGGTGACTGGAGCATACTGTTGGCATATAATGCCGAGCTCCCTCGTCCACGCGGTGCACCAATCGTTTAGCGGGGCGGTGTATCCTGGAGGAATGTCGATCTGAATCCATTGTTTAGTCCTATCCAGGTGCTTCTTCAGCAACATGTTCTTTGCTGCAGCACGACCTGACCTAACCATCGTATCCATACCAACACTGCTCATGACGGTTGGCAACTTACCTTACATGTCAGATGCATAAATGGTATCCATGTCTGGCTGAGGTGCCGATGGTTCAGACAATGGTGCTGCCACATCAAGATTGACGGGCTCCGCGGTCTCGAGGATGTCGGATCTTCCTCATGCAATGTAGTAGTGTGCCTGAAAGGAAGTCTCCAATGATGACCTCCTGGTGCCATATCTGCAAATAATTAGACAACTAAATATAAGAAGAACGAATTTTTAAGTTATTTACACATGTCAGATACATAGTGACAAAAATAGACAAGTATATATATGAAGTACGAATATTAGATGGATGCAGTAGACATCTATTTTTAAGTTATTTACACATGTCAGACACATAGTGACAAAAATAACATGCTTACCCCCTATACATCCTCAATATCTGTATCATCCTCACCTTCTAAAGTGTCTTCCTCTTCACTACAGTACTCGACCCCTGTTTCATCTTCCCCATCAATTTCCTCATCGTTGATGAAGTGAACGTCTATAGAAGGTTCAATTGTAATGGTAGTAGCTCCTACGTGTTCTGCCCTAGCACCATCCCTATGCAATGGTATAGGATTAGCGCCTTCTTCGACAAAATCTGTTTTAGATTGCGTTGCTGTGTGGATAGATGGCTCATCTTCTTGGAATGCAGTCTCACTGGCACTCATCTCACTATCTGCCACTTCTGCAATTGCGTACAAACTTCGGGGAGGAATCTTTTGGGCCACATGCCATTCACCCTTCAACTTGGTGTCTTTAAGGTAAAACACTTGTTCTGCCTGCGTCGCAAACACGAAAGGGTCATTCTGATACCAGGTTTTGCTAAAACTGACACTGGTGAAGTAGGCATCGGTGTTTATCCTAGTCTTTTTATTGCTGATGTCCCACTAGGTACACTTGAATAGGTGGATGACTCTGTTTGCTCCATAGTTAAGCTCTATAATGTCATCCTGCACACCAAAGTAGTCAATGTCTTCATCTCCTTTTGTGCCTAGCACCGCAACCCTACAATTTTGGATTCTTCTATGCAGTTCGAGGGACTTTGTATGAAATCGTAACCCGTTAAGAATGCAACCGCTATAGCGGTTAACTCATTGATCGGGGCCACATGCCAACGCATACAAATCTTTACTTGCTGTTGGTTCCTTATTATAAAACATGACTTTCATCTATTAAATAAACAGGAGTTTAGAAGAATACTGTCAATAGTGAAACGATACATTGCTTCTAACTGAAGTAGTTTTTGTTACTTACACGACTCCCAAACCAATTGATATATTCATTCTTATGTTTTTCGTCAACATCCCGTTCATTTTCGGCTAGGAGTTCAGCTTTATGTTCGCTATATGCAATAGTAGTACATGTTAATGTCAAGTAAGTATATAATTATGCATATGCAAATACAATGCAAAGTAAGGAGTTTGGAACAACGTACTCGATATATGGAACAGTTTCATCACAATTGTTGAGGACGTAAAAAATGAGCCTTTTCTAGGTGGTCCATGTCAATGAAATTGTAAACTCATGCACCGAGAAGCCGAACATTTTCTCGAAATATAGAGCTCCTAGGTTCTTCATCTTCGACATTAATAGCATGAACGTCTGCATTTCGCTCATCATGATTGAACATTGTGTCAATATCATGTAGATACATTGAGCAAAATGCAAGACATTCACTGTCAATGTACGTCTCAATGATTGAACCTTCCAGCCGTGCCTTATTGCGCACATACCCCTTCAAAGTGGACAAGAACCTGTGCATTTTACATAGCATTATAGACTTGTAGACATAATGAAGAAAAAAAAATTCAAACAGGGAAATCACATGACCATTATACAAGGACTTTATACTTTACCTCTCTATAGGATACATCCAACGATATTGAACCAGTCCTCCAATTATGGCCTCCCTTGGTAAATGGATAGCTAGGTGGACCATCACATTGAAGAATGCCGGTAGAAAAATTTTCTCCAGCTTGCATAGTATGATCATGATGCAATCCTCTAACCGTTCAAGTACGTTTACGCTTAATTTTTTTGAGCACAACTGCCGAAAAAAGAATCCCAGCTCTATCAGCACCGAACGAACATCTTCAGTCAAGTATTCACGAAGGAAACAGGTAGAACCCATTATAGAAGGACGTGACAGTCATGACTTTTCATTCCTAGCATCTTCCCTTCCTTAGTGTTTATGCATCGAGCTATGTTCGATCCATATCCGTTGGGGAACTTCACTGATTTCAACCAGTCAAAGAATTTATTCTTCTCATCCATCGAAAATGTGTAACAAGCTGATGGCATTTTGTCCCCATCACAAAACAAGTGCAGCTTAGGTCGTATTCCCATGTCTTCCATATCACGGCGAGCATTTGCGGTGTCCTTTGTCTTCCCATTTATATCAAGTAATGTATCAATGACATTCTCACAAATGTTCTTTTCGATGTGCATGACATCCAAGTTGTGGCATAGTAGAAGATCTTTTCAATATGGCAACTCAAAGAAGATGCTTCTCTTTGTCCAATTCAACTCCCACTTAGCGCGTTTTCTTTTTCTACTAGTCGGTGGTTTCCCAAATTTCACATCTCTGATCAACCTTAGGTGGTTTAATATCTCTTCCCCATTTAGCCGCTTTGGCAGCAACCTTTGTTCAGGTTTTTCATTGAAGCTTCTGACGCCACGAGTTCACCAAGGATGTCCAGCTCATAGAAAACGGCGATGAGACATAAAGCATAACTTACGGCCATGCTTTAGGGATAAGGACCCAACATCCTTATTACATACTAGGCATGCTAAGTAACCTTTTGTGCTCCAACCTGACAGGTTGCCGTATGCAAGGAAATCACTAATTGTCCACAAGACTGTAGTACGCATCCGAAATGTTGTCCCAATTTGCACATCAAATGTGTCCACTCCTTTTTCCCATAATTCTTTCAACTCGTCAATTAACGGATGCAGGTAAACATCAATATCATTACCAAGTGCTCTCGGTCCAGGAATTAGCAGAGACATATAAATGAAAGGTTCTTTCATACATCGCCATGGCGGCATATTGTATGGCATCATCATAACTGGCCAAATGCTATATGGGTTGGTCATGTTACTGAAAGGATTGAACCCATCTAAAGCAAGGCCAAGTTTGATGTTGCAAGGATCACTAGAAAACCACGAATGCATTTTTTCAAATTCGGCCCAAGCTTTGGAGTCTGCTGGATGGCTAAAGGTGTTTCCATCTTGAAGACGTTTCTCTTGATGCCATCTCATATTTGTAGTAGTCTTTTTGCATATATACAATTGTTGCAGCCATGAGATTAATGGACAATATCGCAAAATGTTTTTGGAAATCTTTTTACACTTCTTCTGATTAGTTCTATACCTTGGTTCACCACATTCTAGGCACTCGTTCGCATTTTCATGTTCACCATAAAAGAGTGCACAATCATACCTATATGCATGTATTAAAGTGTAACCGAGACCCAATTCATGCATGTATGTCATCGCCTCATAAAAATACTTGGGAAGTGTTTCACCCTCCGGCATTGCTGCCTTAATGAGGCTTAAATGCATGTTGAATGCACTTTGAGATAACCCATGCATTGTCCTTGCATGAAACAACTTTATCAGAAACTCTAATTTTGAGAAATTTTTACAGTTTGGATATAGGAGCACCCGTGCATCCCTCATGAGATTATAAAATGGTTTACCGAGTCGATTCAACGTGTTAGGATCGCAAGGTATGGTATCCACTGAAATAGTTTCATCGCCAGTATGCGGCACACTGACATCACCTGTGTCCACTGCAATCCCCCTTTGCAATTCACCTAACATTTCGATTAACCCTTCCGAATGTGTATTACCACCTACTATATTTTCCCCCTCATCTTCATCGTCATTTAAATTATTGCTCTGAACTGCGAAATCTTCACCGTGGAACACTCATCTTGTGTACCTTTTCTCCTTTCCAAAGTCTAACAAATGTGAATGGACCAGATCAATGTGTTTGAATGTTATGTTTTGGCATTTCTTGCAAGGACACCTTATTCTACCGGCTTTGTCTGCACAAGAATGTGTGAACTCTATGAAATCATATACCCCTTTCACGTATTTTGGAAAAAACCTACCCCGAGCGTTCATCCAACTTTTATCCATATTCATTAATTACCCTATAATATGTTCAAGTAAATGGTGTTCATTATATTCTCATAATGTTTATCATGCATGCATCGTGAATCCGATAATCAACCATCATACTCTAAAGGGTAGATCTTATCCCATTTAGGAATGTTGCATTTACATTGCGATCAATCGCTCAAATTCCTTTGTCGTAGTAATTATAAATTTTGGCAGCATCTCCCCATGGCTCTCCAAGTACACGATATGGGGGAAGTGAAAATTTGGCTAGTTTTCCATCACTAACAAATTGTTACGACACCCCACTATGCACCCAAGGAACACAAGTAGAGACATGCTTGAAATATATAATAACAATTGACAAAGCATGAATGATGACAACAATGTAAATACAACTTCCTAAACTATCCACATTGGACAATCCAAGAATGGTTGAAATACAAACATTACTAATCTTAAGTGAAACAAATAATTAACATGTTCAAGTGATTATTAGTCAATATAGTATGACTAATAATCAATTGAAATATAACAATTGATTTGCCTCACATGTACAATTAGGAATGAATGTATAGTAACTATTCTTGGACGGGTCTAAGCTTCAATGAATACATGAAATGACAGTAATTAAATGGCAGTTCCAGTATCTCCCAAAATGTAGGTAGAAATCAAATGCTCAATGTATTTTCATTAATTTTGGAGGCAATACAATATAGATAGACACATCAAAGCATGCGTACAACCATTCAAAAGCATGGTAAAACAGAATGCAATAAAAAACAAATAACAAAAAAAATAAAATAAAATAAAAGCACAAGGGTGCATGAGCGCAGTACATAAGCAAAAGAGAAAGTGCATAAAAATATCCCAAGCATCTAGTCTATCCTAATCAAAGTCCAAATCAGAATCGGAACTGCCCGAGGCTCCCTTCGCGGAGGCATTAGCCAGTGAAGAGGAAATCCTACAATTTAAGTTCAAAACAAAACTTTTTTCAGAGGGGCATACTTAACAATAAAGTTAGGAGAAAATATTCACACCTACTTATTAAAAAAGTTCAACATAAATTTAATTTTAAAACTCATTTACTAAACCAAGTAAAATTATTAGTTACTTGTTCATGTGAGCGCTTCATTGTAGTTATTATATACTTTTAAACACCTTACAACTGTTTTCATCATATACTCAAATCTAACTTTTTCTTTTTAGCAGCTCCTTTTTCATAAGGAGACCAAAAGAGAAGAAATAAGTTGAACTCTAGTCATACTCCTCAAACTTTAAATTTCAATAAGTTAATTAGTTTGCCTGTGTGGTTGGTGAAATTATCTTATGTTTTCGGCATATTGTACTGTTCATTCTTTAGTTTGTTTTCTAACTATTTAATTATTTTTTATATTCTCTTTTTAGCAAATTTAATTATTTTTTATATTCTCTTTTTAACAAATTTAATTATTAATCGATGTTACTATTAGTGTATTCAAATGGTGTTGAAGTATCTAATTTGAAAAAATCAGTGGGTGGGGGGGTTTGTCTACAATAATATATTAAAACAACCAAAAATCATACAATTTATGAAGTACAATAAATCAACATTAACTTAATACTAAACAATTCCTTTACGAACCAAAGCAGTACGAACGGGGGGGAAAATGATTAAATATAGTAGCCAAAAAAAAGAGAAAAGGCAAAAATGAACGACAGAAGGAAACAGGGAAACAACCAAAGGGAAGGGTGTAATGTAGAAAAGGAAAAGCAGAGGAAGGAAAAAGAAGGCATGCCGCGGAGTCATGGAGAAGCTGCCTAGGCCAAAGAGAGCACCAAAGCAAAGCCAGCAAAAGCGGGGAGACGAGGATGAGAAGCCCGGTAGGGGCCAAGAAGTGCAGCAACAACTCTTGTGTTTTGTTTTATCAACACCAACCACCATCCTAACTTAGTAACTTGCTTTGGTTCTTTGGCAATACATTTTATTTGGCGACTTAAATTTAGTGTAAAACAAAAATAATTTCTCTTTTAAATTAAATGATTTAAAAGCTCAAGGAAAATTATATTATAATAGAGACAATAGAAAATCACAAGATGAATACAAGGATTTAAAATTGAGCTGATCATATCAGATAAAAATAAAAACATTTCAAACAATCCCAAACGAAGTTGAGAAAGAATCAGGGAAAACAATTTGAAACAACATATAAATTAAATTGGGAAAGGGAGCCAAACAATACTCAAAAATGGCGGTTGCGGATGGCGCTTACTGTGTGTTTCCAAGTTGCAAAAAAGCCTCTAAAGGGGGGAGATACGCAAACGGTTTTGACGGATAACTAACCCGGGTAGGGGGTGCAAGCGGCCCACGGAAACTAGGGCTAGGGCTCCCAAGTGCAGCTTGGAGGCGGGGCTACACGGGGAGATGGCAACAAAACTGGCCGGGTTTTGGGTGTGGGTGGGCGGGGGGGGGGTGGGGGGTACGGCGGCGTAGCTGGGGCACGGCTCTGAGTGCAAAAACCCAGAGGCCGGGGGACCTGACGGAGAATAGTGGGAGGGGGGGGTGGGGTAGGGTGGGGTAAGTGGCATGCTACGAGCTTGAAGATAGAGGAAGGTCAGGGAAAGTCCAAGGAAAAAAATGACAGAGCAAGAGGGGGGACGAAGTGGATCAGCTGGAGGCTACTTGCAAGACGGGACAGAGGGCGAAGGAGGAAAGGACTGGCAGCGGCTGCGGTATGGGTTGGTGGTACTGGTTCTGAAGGCAGCCAAGAGGGCAGGAATGTGAAAAAAAAACAACTAGTGGTAAGACGGAAGAGAGAAAAGGAGAATTCGCAGCGGGTGCGCCCAAACACTCGTTTACGTGGGGATACAAATAAAATGGGAAAGGGAAAGGAGCGGGATGAAAATAAGGAAGATTAGGGTAAACTTGAGGACTAGTAGTGACGAATCCATAACCGTCAGTACTAGAAGGGCATTAGTGACGAATTAAAAAACTCGTCACTAATGCTCTGTAAAAAAAAAAAAAGTACTTTTTTTTTAAATACTTGACGTTATAGTGACAGTCTTCAAATCGTCACTATTACAAGGGAAATAGTGACGAATTCATAATTCGTCACTACTATTTCTAAAATAATAAAATTAAAATTATTTTAGCATACGGGAAATATAGAGTGGCAAGCAAATTTAAATATCCGTCACTTAATAACCGGGGGCAATATAAACGAAATATATAGTATTCGTCCGTAATGCTTTAAAAAACAAAAATGTATTGGGATCATTTAAATACGGGGGGGGAAGTGAAAGTTTAGTGATAGTTTCCCCAGATTCTGTCCACTCAATACTATTGAAGGAAAGAGGTAAAAAATGGTTAGTTTATTTTTGTGTTTTAAAGAAGAAGTCTTTAGGTGACGGTTCACAAAAATTCTGTCACTAAATATGGTCAATATGATGAAATTTAGGAAAATTCGTCACCTGATACCGGTGAAATAACATTTTTTGATTTTTTCTTTATTTAAAAAAAAATGAAAAAAGATATTAGTAAAACGGTTGCTAAAATCCGTCCGACTAATAAAGAGGGGGCAATAAATAAGTGACGAAATTTAAAAAATTCGTCACTAATAACTGTGACAAGTAAAGAATTTTTTTATATTTTTTAAAAAAAGAGAAGTAATTATTGAACGCTACTCAAATCCTTCACAAAATAATTGGCCAAATAGTGAACGAATTTAGAAATCCGTTGCACTAATACTATGAAAAATGGGTAAATTTTTTTTTTATTTTTTTTAAAAAGTAAGTAGTAGTCACGGTTATTAATCGTACTAATGTGTAACCTTTTTCGTTGGACACAGATTTTTAAATTCGTCACATTCTAATTACCAAACAAAAAAAATCATTACTAATATTTATGCTGGGGGGATAAATTTTGCTCGGAAAATTTTTTCGCGCAAATTTTTTGTTTTTTTTTTAGCAGTTTATTAAATAAAACATAATTTTTCATTAACATTGAAAAATTTTCAAAACAAATAATAAGCACGGGTCATGGGGAAAAAACATTAAAGCGGCAAACAACAAAACAAGGATATAAAAAATTATGTTTCATTTAAAAAGAATTTATTAGATAAATAGAAATATAAGATATAAGTTAAACATTACCAAACATGGATTTATCAGGATAGGGAAGAAGAATAAAAGGTATGGTGGTGGGTATGAGGGCGATCTTAACGAGTGCGACGGCCAGAGAGCGGCGCCTCGTCGGGGCGGCGGCGCAACAAATGGCGCAAACACACACACACACACACATATATTATATATTATATATATATATATATATTATATATAAATATATATATATCTCCCTTTATGATTTTTGATTAATTACTAGGGGTTGTGCTTGCTTGAAAAAAAAAGAAAAAAAATAATTTTTAAAGATTTCAAGACAAGGAAATGTTTTGTCAGTTTTGTTTCATTTTTTAAGTGGACAAATCCATTAGTATAACCAAAAAAGAAAACCCAACCATAAAGATCCCCACAAGATTTAGACAAATTAAGACTAGATGTGGTAGGCGCAAACAAAGGACCAAAAGCACCAACTGTGGCCAAATTCAAAAAATATTTTCTCATTTATGATTATTTCACAAAACACATTAGAGTAAAGTAAGGACATGTCCACAATGGAGACTACACAGTAGGGAACTTAAGTGGGGCAAAAAATTTGGTGAGCATTAAACAAAGGTTAGGAATTAAAGTTTAGATTTGCTCCCTATCAATTTGAAGACTTTGCAAACTTTAGGATTTCATTTCAAACTGATTTATACTATTGATTTTAAAAATTTGTGAGAAAAAAATTCATTAAAAGGTCCCAAAACATTATAAGTAGTAAATTCAGATGATTACTAGATATTTGTTGTTAGATGAAAAGAATTTCACCCAGTAAAAAATGTTCCCTAAACACACATTACGCTTAAATGGGTCAGTCAAACAATAAAGAACATTTGGCCATGGTGTCATCCATACTGTGGAACAATCCATATCAAAGAATGAGTCCAGTTGAGGATCGGATAGATGTTTCATTAGTACACAAAAAATTTTTTCAAGACTTCCAAAAAAAGTAAGAAAACAAATAATAGCGAGAGGTCAATGGGGCAGGTTTGGGAATATTTTTGATTTATTGTAGGTGATATTAAATCCTTTTCTACAAGGATGGGGGCTTTTTAGTTTTGTTAAAAACTTCCCCGGTTTTTATAAGTTTCTCAGGCATGCATTAAGGGCATTACACTCCGAAATATGAATTATTCGATGCACAGTCAAATCACATTGTTCATCCTTCTTAATAATTACTTAGCATGCAAGGGCAAAAGAGATATGACATTGAAGTACTTATTTATTTTTATATGAGTGGGGCCTTAAGCTTGCACTATGTATATTATTTGCAGTCAAACTGGCACGCATACTTATAATAAGTTCCAAGGATGATGATAGTATTTTAAAAAAAAAAACATCATAAAAAAATTCTCCATTTCAAAATATTTTTTTTAGGCATACCATCAAAATAGTGAACCATTTAGCACACAAACATGGACATTATTACATTTCAATTTAAAAAAATACACAATAGCCAAATCAAGGGCTATACTCAAGAGTTAATGCAATTAGGGGTTTCAAAGAGGGGATGACCATTAACTCAAGAATATGATGCTGTGTTGCATTAAAAACATTCCATAAACTAAAATATTAAAATGAAAGAACTCCCCCGCCAAGTAGTGGCAATAATCCATAGTTTATAGACACATTCATCAAGAAATATGGTTTATGATTAATAAAAAGGATGATACTGATACTTTACCATTTGGGATCCTGTGGAGTGGAAAAGTGCATATAATACA
>NW_026652087.1:0-71947 GCF_029873635.1 Malania oleifera
CTCAAAAATAGAATATGCTTATCAAATGGTCATTGGTCATTTGCGATGATTGTACTTTCAAATTGTTTGATTTTATAGCATCTAAATTTATTGTGTTTATCAATTTAAGTTATATGTGTGACTGTCGAAGATGGTGCAATGAAAGGAAAGGGAGTAGCAAGCTCACTCGCCATGCATACACAAGCCACAAATCAACAAGATAGGGTCTAAAATGAAAACAACCTGCAAATATTTGTGACTTCAGGATATTCAATCCTTCGCAAAATCAATCAACCCAAAAAATTTCTTAGATGTGCAAGTCACTAAGGTTTTCAAGAAGTGCAGCAAGTCTTAACAAGGAACTGTAACTGCAAAATATCATAAGTCGTGGAAGACCATGAGTGTAGAGAACAAATTATAGGTTCCATGTTAAAAATATCTCAAATTGGTTTGGCTCCCATTCTCCAGGAGAAAAGGGCCCTTAGGAAGTTTAAACTTCATGCCGGAAGCAGATTCTTTACTCCATGCTCACGCAAAAAATTCAACAGAGGCTCGTGAAGTACTTTTAAGAAGGGGGTTAGGTACTGCAATGTGATGATGAGGGTAAATTTGTAGTGCTCATCTGATGATGATGAGGAACTCCCACTAGACAAATTAAGATTGTTGGAGGTTACTAACTGTCCTCCTTGTTCACCCAAATATCTTACCTTGCAGATGCCAAACTCATTTTACATGCACAGAGGGGAAAGAGAAAAAGGAGGATAATACCATTAGTGATAAAAGCATTGCACACTACATAGAGGTAGACATTGCTTTTAATTGTTTTTCGCTTATGAAATAATATTTGTTTTCAGGTATGGCTGTGGATCACAAAAAACTAAAATGAAAATAAAAGAAGTAACAATATTCGATGAGAATTAACTATTTGTTTCTAATTCCTCAATCTTCTCCTCTCTTGCAAGATTTAACCATGACTGAATTTTCAAGGGCTCCTAGGGAAGAAATATACTAATAAAGGCATGTTACCAGCATCGTAGTCATCAAAACTAGCATGAGCTCACTGCACTACCAGATGGTGCAAAAGGTTTCTGTCAAAACACCTGAAAACATCCCCAGGACACAACAACCTTCTCCTTGTGCACACACTCACCAACAAGGAAGAAGGAAAAGCATTAAACTTAACCCAGATAGCAGAGAGTTCAAAGATGACTATTGTTTTGAATTCTGCAGCAAGTTCTGATTAAAATTGCAACATCTATATCTAAAATATTGGAGACAACAATATACACAAAAATAAAATACTCACAAGGAATTGATAACAGTTAATTAATGACATAAAATAAAAATAAAAGTCGTCAACTAATAATAGCTATTCACCAAGTGCAAAATAACATGGAAAATATTTTGGGAGGTAAGCGAAGGCAATGATAAAATTGAAAGGATCAAAAGCCAAAACATCCAAATTGAGCTGGACTTCAGGCTAATTGTGATGCTTGATACTGAGATTTGCACCCGTTGTGCACAAAGACTGCATGTGTCATGCTTTGTTATCTTGTTTTCTGGACTGGGACCCCTTAAAATGAATAGACTGCCTCATCCTGTGTGCTCATAGACTTGTAATGCTTGTTTATTATAAGACCAAGAGTGCACCTATAAGGTGGTGAGGTAGGCAAAGAAGCAATCCAAAAAAAGCTAAAGAATAACAAATTGATGAACAAGGTACCAAAGATAGGACGAGACCAATGGTTCAGGCTTTTGAAATATGAATCAAATACTTAAAAGCCGACAATTCTTCACAAATTTCAAAAGGCTAAAGGAATGTCAATCAAGATGTAATGTATTTTATGTAGTTCCTTTTCGACTATGAACTAGACTTATAATGATAAAGTGTCATCCATTGGTATATAGTATGATTTTAAATCTCCATAAACCACAATTCCCTTTAATGATTCATTGGGCCTAGCACCCATACCACACTTTTCAAGCATAGTAGTCCTACATGAGTTAACATGAATAAGCGACACGCTTTGCATGGATTGTATGAGTGCTCTTACAATCTTGCCTAAGATAACTTGGGAGCAGCCACACTCAACACTTATGTAGGTAAATCCATTAGGTGTGCACTACAACTAAGCACAGAAACCCTAAGGAAATTTTAGTTAAGAGCATATTAGAAATTTTACAAAAAACATAAGAGCGCAGTTATTGCTTGTTGAAAATTGTCATTCTGAAAGCTGTTTTTTTTAAATGCTCTTGTCATAATGCTTCCCATTGTCTATTCTAGCAATCTTTACCCCAAAAATTACAAAGCCTCTTCTAGATCTTTCACATCAAATTTTGAGGGTAGAGAACACTTACTTGTTTGCACTATAATTAGCCCCAAAAATTAACCTGTCATCCATATTTGTAACACAATTGCCATTTTTAATATGCATCTACCACATCAAAGTAGAAAAGTTATTACAAGCCAACACTTGGTCAATTTTTTATTTGTTTGGACACTTGTTTACACCATAAACAAATTTCACTAGTTTACATACTTTGTTTTCTTGTCTCTCGACTACACATCCTACAAGAATATAAAATTTTTCTAGGTCGCCATTCATAACTGTTTTTTTTCATGTCCATTTGATCAATTATAAGTTTATACACAGAGGCTAGAGCTATTAAATCTTTAATTGGAAAAACTCAATCACTAGTGCAAATGTGTCAAAGTAGTCCACAATTTTCTTTTGTGTGTATGCTCTAGCAATTATATTCTATTTAAATTTTCCAATTAACCCATCAAAGCTAAATTATTCACTATTCCCCTTAGAACCTATAGGTTCCATTATCAATCACTATGGTATTATGCATGATAAATTCAATTTCATTGCTTATAGCTTCCTTCCAAATTTGTGCAATAGTTGAGGTTGCACTATGAGTGCATGTTAGTCAATCATTATCAACAGAGAATGTGTAACATTCATGTCCAAAGTTAATTTCTTTCCTTTGTTTTTACTTCTTCTCGGTTCTATTTTTGAATTCTTACTTTCATAGTTCTAAGATCCAATCTAATTTCTTTGTTAGCTTCGAAATGAAAATGTGTTTGAAGAATTCTTTATTTTCCAAGGAATAGTCTCTCTACAAAATAACTGAGGTAAGGTTGCGTAGACTATGACAACCCTCCCCCTACCCCGGAAAAGCAAGGAGCCTTGTGCCCTAAGGATGCCACCTTTTAATTGTGTAATGATCGAAGACATCATTTAGTACTAGGAACCTATAAGTTGCACTATGTTCTACATATCCAATAAACCTACAACCAATGGTCATAAACCCAAGTTTTCTCTCTTTGTAGGTTCGATTTCCATAACCATAACCAAACACGCTCACACTTATAGGGTTCTAAATTAGGAGTATAGCAATCCACAAGTCATTTTGATTTTTACATAGAATTCTATTTTGCATGTGACATGCTGAAAGTATTGCCTCCCCCACCCCGCACCCCAAATAACAATAGCAGTAGCAGCAACTTCAACAACAACAATAACTAGCCATGGTGTCACAAGTCAAACATTTCACACCTCATGACGGGTCATGCAACACTACCTAAAGCACCCTTGCTAAACTAGTCAGCCAAAGTATACCACGGTTTACCACAACAACATTCACAGCAATCAAAAGCAAAGTAGCTGAAGCAGTAAGCAATTCTTGAAAGCAAATGTCAAGCAAGGTTTTCAAAATCGGGATTGTACGTAGGATCGTTGGAGGGGCCTGCAGTATCAGATCGTAGAATCGGATCGAGAATAGTAAGATTATTTTCTTAGTGTAAAAAAAATATTTTTAGACAAATGTATATGAAATTTTATGACAATTCTTAAGACTATAAACTTAATTAATAATTCAATTAATAAACTTAGTTAAAAAATATTTAAAATATATGTATATGGAATTTTATGATAATTTGAAAGACTGTAAGCTTAATAAGCACAGCTGCAAAAAGAAGAGGAAGAAAGGAGTCGATAGAGAGAAGAGTGTTGACACTTCTAGCTATTGAGGTGTTCAATAGAGAGAAGAGGATTGAAGAAAGGAGTCGACCTCCAAAGAATAATCAGAACTTAGTGCCAACATAAGAGTCGACTGTCGAGTGTTGAACTGCATGTCGAAGCCTTACAGAAGTAGTTAACTATAGTAGAAGAGAGTCAGAGAGAGACGAGAGTGTTCAAAGGGTTCGCTGGTTGCTGCCTTGCTGTTGATTGATGTATCAAACACCTCAGCCGTCGAACAGAGCCTCTGGTGCTGAATAGCACATCAAATAAGATAGGACTATTACAGCTTTACAGGAGTACGCAACTAGAGTAGAGAAGATTGTAAGGGAGACAAGAGTGCTCGAAGGGTTCACTGGTTGCCGCCTTGTTGCTGATCGGAGAATCAAGCATTGAAGTTGTCGAACAGAGTTTCTAGGAGCTATTTAGCCCCAAATTTCAAGATTTTGGGCTTAATGTAAAAACTTTGGGCCCTTTTTTACAGTAAAAACACATATTGGGCCTTATAGTTCAAGCTCAAAGAGGGAAAACACCTATTCCAGGAAGAATTGTAGAATCATTACAATTCTACTCACAATTCCGAAACCACAATTCCACCGATTCAGGTATGATTTGGGAGCTGGATCGTCTGGGTGATTTTGAGTCGTACAATTCTACAATTCAAGTCTTGATTTTAACTACCATGAGTATGTAGTAAACGTTGAAGCAACATCATTCATTAACGACATATTCTGTGTAGGTGAATGTCAAAGTCTGATATAAATGCTCTTGGGCAGAGGGTGAAACCATATCTTCCCTAGATTTGCGGAACCATTAAGTGGCGCTTGAATAACAAGTGTGCTAAGGTGAGGCAGCAAGCTACTGATCTTATTTCAAGGATTGTTGTTGTCATGAAACAGTGCTAAGAAGAACAACTGATGGGTCATCTTGGGGTTGTCTTGTATGAATATCTGCGAGAAGAGTATCTGGAAGTTTTGGGATCAATACTGGGGGCTCTCAAAGCTATTGTCAATGTTATTGGTATGACAAAAATGACTCCTCTGATAAAGGATTTTCTTCCTCGACTGACCCCAATCTTGAAGGATCGGTATGAGAACGTGCAGAAAAATTGTATTGATCTTGTTGGTCGAATTGCTAACCATGGGGCTGAATTTGTCCCAGCAAAAGAATGGATGAGGATTTGTTTTGAGCTTCTTGAGATGCTTAAAGCCCATAAAAAAGGTATTCGGCGAGCAACTATGAACACGTTTGGCTACATTGCAAAAGACATTGGACCACAAGATGTCCTGGCAACATTATTGAACAATCTCAAAGTGCAATAGCGTCAGAACCGCTTGTGTACTACTGTGGCAATTGTAGTAGTTGCAAAAACATGTTCTCCTTTTATAGTACTACCAGCATTAATGAATGGGTATCATGTACCAAAACTCAATGTTCATAATGGTGTTTTAAAATCAGTCTCTTTTCTTTTCGAGTACATTGGTGAAATGGGTAAAGATTATATTTATGCAGTCACTCCACTACTTCAGGATGCTCTCATGGATAGAGATTTTGTACATAGGCAAACTGCTGCATTTGCTGTTAAGTGCATGGCTTTGGGAGTGGCTGGTTTAGGTTATGAGGATGTATGGACAAATATATTTGAGACTTCTCCACATGTTATTAATACTGTCATGGAAGCCATAGAAGGGATGAGGGTTGCCTTGGGTGCAGCTGCAGTCCTAAACTATTGTCTGCAGGGGCTCTTCCATCCTAGAAGAAAGGTAAAATAAGTTTACTGGAAGATTTATAACTCACTGTATATTGGAGCTCAAGATGCACTGGTGGCTTCTTATCCTGTGCTGGAGGATAAGGCAAGCAACATATATAGTAGACCTGAGTTGGTGATGTTTATATGAGGTTTAGTTTGTTCTTCATGCTTTAGGAGAATCTACAAGAGGCTCTTGGACAGGCTAGGACCTATCCTGCGATTCTTTCCGTGGCTACTGCAGTTTGTTTGGATGTGCATGCTTATTAAGCTGGATTGATGAACTACTTGCTATTTGTTAACTTCTTCAGTAGTTTGCTAATTTAGGAACATTGTTATTAATGCTGTCCTGAGAAAAATATTTTTGAAGTCTTAACTCTAGCAGAAAAAACACAGTAGTGAGTTTTTTTTTGGTGTGTTAAATGGAGTTATTAGCTAACAATAGGAGGATGTCTTTTTCCAACAGGCTCTTGCAGAAAAAGGTAGCCAAGGTCATGAAGAAGGCTAGTGCCAAGGGTCATATAATGATGATATTGTTCCTAGTAGTTTTGTTTATTGTCCTTTTTGTTATGGTCTTCTTCACCTAGGCTAGAGAGGAAGAAGCTCCCAGTGTTGGTGATACACAAGAGAGAAGTTTGATCTGGCTTAAATGTGGGACTCCGTAAAAGTAGATAAGCGAACTAAATCCATGTATTGTTGAATAAATTGATATCGAAGTGGCTTTGAATGGGGACTCTTGTCTTTAGTGATGATGAAGATTGGGTCCAATACTAATTCCTAACAATTATTATATGTTAAAAGAATTCATTTATTTCGGTCTCTCTTGATTAAATTATCATGGTTCAAATTTTGAGAGTTTTAACTTATTATTTGAGATAATATCTTGATATTTAAGTGGAGAAAGGAAGATGACAGATGCATTATTCTAGTAAATTAGTTGAGTATCCAAAGAGTTTCAGACAACCATAAAAGAGGGATGATAAACTACCTTTTACGTACCTTCTAATGAGAGGAGTCACCCGCATCATCTGGATGGGATTAATGCATCATTTGTTCGATCTGCACTTTCCAATTTTTCATGGCTTGCATCTCCGCTTCCCAGTTTGACATCTTTTCTTTCAATTGCCTAGTTCTCCACTTCCACCATTTGCATCCGGATAACCATCTCCTCCGCTCGAGCCTCGGTGGCTCGACGCACTCGGTCAATCTCAGAACGAGACGCCGCACTGAAAGAAGATGATGATGTTGGGGTGATGTATCCACTCCCAAGACCATTCAAGCAGCCACCCGTTCGTTGCCCAAGCACCTGAGTGCAGATCTCGTCATCCATCATCGGCTGACTGCCCTCTGCAACAGGTGCATCCCTTAGCTCAAGCATCTTTTCCTATTTTTAGTTATGAAAATGATGAAAATGAAGAAATAAGAATACAACTGATGTTTTGAATATGATAATGAACTAAATAATCTGTTTGACTTACATGTTTCTTCTATGCACCCTAGCACCACTCCCCCGATGGCCTCTAATGTGTTCTCTAATATAGATCCGGCCTCGACTCTAGGTCGTCGGTGACGGGATCACGCTACATTATCATATAGAAGTTCATTAATATGAATTCAGCGGTGTCAACATAAATAACACTTGTCAGGTAATGGTCAGATAGTTTTGTAGCAATTACCTTTTAATGATTGACGAACAATTTCGAACCACTACAATGCGTCGTATGTAGTTTGCTGCGATTCGTAGCATTTTTTTCACAGATAGCCTACAAAATAGATGTAATGACCTTTTATTATTCACATAAATATGGAAAAGAAGTTATTGTAATTAGTAGAAACACATCACCTGATAGTTAGGGTCGCAAAAATGTCGACACACCACCCGCCAATCCTTTAGAGAGATCTTATCGTATTGGCGCGCTTCTGCCTCATCTCCCATCTCCCTAAAATGGTTGCGCATTTTGCTGCGATAGGTCTTAAACCGAGAGCACAACTACGTGTTCACCGCCTTTTTGACATGGTTTGTGGTGAAAATGTCCATATCAAACTCTTCCTGCTTATGAAATATATATTGAATGTTAGAGAATCTTTTGGGTAATACATTAAAAGTGAAAGAAATATTTTAGGGTTACTTACCAAGATGCAATCATATAGAACCAACCGCTAAGCCTCCGTCACCTTTGGCTAGGTGAAGCAGGTGACTAGAGCATATTGGCGACATATAATGCCAAGCCCCCATGACCAGGCTATGCACCAATCGTCAAGCAGGGCCGTAAAGCCTGGAGGAATGTCGATATGGATCCGCCGCCCAGTCCTCTCCAGGTGCTTCTTTAGCGCAACGTTCTTCACTGCACCACGGCCTGAACTCATTTGCGTCATAGAGGTCGATGCTGAAAGAAGAGTTAAAGAACAATAATATAATCATACACGTTAAATGAAAGTAAATATATTATTCTAAATCAAATACTCATAACCTTACCAACACTGCTCATTATGGTCGGCAACTCACCCTAGGCTTGATCCCTAACTGATGGATCCATGTTAGGCTGGGGTCCCGAGGGCTCAGATGGTGCCGCATCAGTGCCCGCATGCTTAGTCGCTCTCGAGGATGATCCATTATCCTCGTAGGATGATGTCGTCGATAGCCTAGACTAAAGTAAGCGACGACGACCTCCTGGTGCCATGTCTGCAAAATAATTCACAAGTAAATATAAGAAGATTGGATATTAGATGGATGCATAGTAAATATATTTTCACTTATTTTCACATGTCAAATACACGGTGACAACATAACACGCTTACCCCCTATACGTCCTCAATATCAGTATCATCCTCACTTTCTAGAGTGTCTTCCTTTTCACTACAGTACTCAACCATAGTTTCATCTTCCCCATCAATTTCATCACTGTCGATGAAGTCAACGTGTACAGAGGGTTCAATTCTAATGTCAGCAATTCCTATGTGTTTTTCCATGGCACCAACCCTATTTAATGGTATAGGATCGGCTCCTTCCTCGGCAACATTGATAGAAGATTGTGTTGCTACACTAATAAATGGTTGATCTTCTTGGAAAGCATCATCGTTGACACTCTTCTCCCCCCATCTGTGACTTTTGTAATATCATACAAACTCCGAGGAGGAATTTTTTAGGCCACATGCCATTCACCCTTTAATTTTTTGTCCTTAAGGTATAATACTTGTTCTGCTTGCATCGCAAGCATAAAAGGGTCATTTTGGTACCATGTTTTACTGAAATTAACACTAGTAGAGTAGGCATTCGTATTTATCCCACTCTTTTTATTGCTAATGTCCCACCAGGTACACTTGATGATGTGGACAAGTCTGTTAGCTCCATAGTGAAGCTCTATAATGTCATCCAACACACCAAAATAATCAATTTCCTCATCTCCTTCTGCGCCTAGCACCGCAACTCCACAATTTGGGTTTTTCTATGTAGTTCGAGGGACTTCGCATGAAATTGTAAGCCGTTGACAATGCAACTGCTGTAGCAGTTAACTTGTTGATTGGGGCCACATGCCAACATGTACAAATCTTTAGTTGCTGTTGGTTCTTTATTATAATACATGACTTTCATCTATTAATTACAAAGGACTTTAGATAAGTAAACCGTCAATATTGAAAATGTACATTGTAGCGAACTCAGGTAGTAGTTGTTAGTTACACGACACCCAAACCAATTGACAAATTCCTTCTTATGTCTTTCGTCAACATTCCTTTCATTTTGAGCCCAAAGTTCAACTTTATGTTCGCTATATGCAACAATAGTACATGTTAATGTCAACTAAGTATATATGCATATGTAAATACAATGCAAAGTAAGGAGTTTTGAACCACGTACTTGATATATGGAATAATTTCATCACAATTATTGATGACGTAAAAATGTGCCTTTCGTAGGTCGTCCATATCAATGAAATCGTAAACTCGTGCACCGAACGGCCGAACATTTCCTTGAAATATAAAGCTCCTCGGTTCTTCATCTTTGGCATTAATAGCATGAACATCTACATTTCGCTCCTCACGAGTGAACCTTGTTTCAATATCATGTAGATACATTGAGCAAAATGCATGACATTCACTGTCAATGTATGCCTCAATGATTGAACCTTGCGGTCGTGCCTTATTGCGCACATACCCCTTCAAAGTGGATAAAAACCTATGCATTTTACACAACATTAGTGACTTGTATACACAAAAAAAAAAAAAAAAATCAAGGAAATCATGAGAACATTGTAGGAATTTATAATTTACCTCTCAATAGGATACATCCTACGATATTGGACCGGTCCTCCAATTATGGCCTCCATTGGTAAATGGACGGCTAGGTGGACCATCACATCGAAAAATGTTGGCAGAAATATTTTCTCTAGCTTGCATAGTATGATCACAATGTCCTCCGCTAACCGTTAAAGTATGTTTACGCTCAATTTCTTGGAGCACAACTGTCGAAAGAAGATCCCCAATTCAATCAGCACCGAGCGAACATCTTCAGTCAAGTGTCCACGAAGGAAAACGGACAGAACTTGTTGCAAAAGGATGTGACAATCATGAATTTTCATTCCTAACATCTTCTCTTCCTTCGTGCTTATGCATCGAGATATGTTCGATGCATATCCATTAGGGAACTTCACTGATTTCAACCATTCGAAGAAATTATTCTTCTCATCTTTCAAAAATGTGTAACATGTTGATGACATGAGAAGTTTGTCCCCATCACGAATTAGATGCAACTCATGCTGTATTCTTATATCTTCCATATCCCAACGAGCATTTGTGTTGTCCTTTGTCTTCCCATTTATATCCAGCAATGTACAAATGACATTCTAACAAATGTTCTTCTCGATGTGCATGACATCCAGGTTGTGGCGTAATGGAAGATCTTTCCAGCATGACAACTCGACGAAGATGCTTCTCTTTGTCCAATTTAACTCCCACTCAGCACGTTTCCTTTTCCTACTGCTAGGTGATTTCCCAAATTTCATATCTTTGATAAACCTAAGCTGGTTTAATATCTCTTCCCCACTTAGTTGGTTTGGTTGCAACTTTTGTTCAGGTTTTCCATTAAAGATTTTGACACCACGAGTCCTCCAAGGATGTCCAGGTCGTAAAAAACGACGATGACACATAAAACATAACTTGCGTCCATGCTTTAAGGATAAGTACCTAGCATCCTTACTACACACTGAGCATGCTAAGTAATCTTTTGTGCTCTAGCTTGACAGATTGTCGTAGGCGGGGAAATCATTAAATGTCCACAAAAGTACAGCATGCATCCAAAATGTTGTCCCGGTTTCCACATTAAATGTCTCCACTCCTTTTTCCCATAGTTTTTTCAACTTATCAATTAATGGCCTCAAGTAAACATCAATATCATTACTAGGTGCCCTTGGTCCAGGAATAAGCAGAGACATATAAATGAAGGGTTCTTTCATACATCGCCATGGCGGCATATTGTATGGCATCATAATAACTGGCCACATGCTATACGGGTTGTTCATGTTACCGAAAAGATTGAACCCATCTGAAGCAAGGTCAAGTCTGATGTTGTGAGGATCACTAGCAAACCACAGATGCATTTTATCAAACCCTACCCAAGCTTTTGAGTCCACTAGATGGCTAAGGGTGTTTTCCTCTTGAAGATGTTTCTTTTTATGCCATCTCATATCTGCAACAGTCTTTCTACACATGTACAATCGTTGCAATCGTGGTATTAATGGACAATATCGCAAAACATTTTGGGGGATTTTTTTACCCTTCTTCTGATTAGTAGTATACCTCAGTTCAGCACATTCTGGACACTCATTTGCATTTTCATGTTTACCATAAAAGAGTGCACAATCATACCTACACGCATGTATTGTAGTGTAACCGAGACCCAATTCACGTATGTATGTCTTTTGCTTCATAAAAGGACTTTGGAAGTGTTTCACCATCAGACAGTCCTGCCTTAATGAGGCTTAAATACATGTTGAATGCACTCTAAGATAACCCATGCATTGTCTTTGCATGAAGCAACTTTATCAGGAACTCTAATTTTGAGAATTTTGTACAGTTTGGATATAAGGGCACCCGTGCATCCCTCATGAGATTAGCAAATGGTTTACCAAATCGATTTAACGTACTAGGATCGCAGGGTATGGTACCTACTAAAGTAGATTCATCACCAGTACGTGACACACTGACGTCTTCCGTGTCCACTGCAACCCTCCTTTGTAAGTCACCTAACATTTCGATTAACCCTTCCGAACGTGTATCACCACCTACTATATTTGCCCTCTCATCTTCATTATCATCATCATCTCTCTGAACTACGTAATCTTCACTATGGAATAGCTATCTTGTGTACCTTTTCTCCATGCCAAAGTCTAATAAATGTGAATGGACCAGATCAATGTATTTGAATGTTATGTTTTGGCATTTCTTGCAAGGACACCTTATTCTACTAGCACCGTCAGCACGAGGACGCGTGAACTCTATGAAATCATGTATCCCTTTCATGTATTCTGGCAAAAAGCTACCCTGAGCATTCATACAACTCTTATCCATGTTCGTTAATTCCCTATAACATGTTCAAGTAAATGGTGTTGATTACATTGTCAGAATGTTTATGACGCATGCATTGTGAATCATATAATCAACCACCTTCCGTCTAAAGGGTACGAATCCTATCCCATTCAAGAATGTTGCAATTACATTACGATCAATCGCTCAAATTCCTTCGTCATTGTCATTATAAATTTCAACAGCATCTCCCCATGGCTCTCTAAGTACACGAGATGGGGGAAGTGCACATCACTTGCCAGTTTTCCATCACTAACAAATTGTCACCACACCCCTCTATGCACCCAAAGAACACAAGTAGAGACGCGATTGAAATATATAATGACAATGACGAAAGCGTGAACGATGACAATAATGTAAATACAACTTCTTAAACTGTCCACATTTGACAGTTTAATAATGGTTGAAATACAAACATCACTAATCGTAAATGAAACAAATAATCAACATGTTCAATTGATTATTAGTCTACATAATATGACTAATAATCAATTGAATTTTAACAATTGATTTGTCCCACATGTACGATGAGACATGAATGTATAGTAACCATTCTTGAATAGGTCTAAGTTTTGATGCACACATGAAATGATAATAATTAATTTTGCATAAGGAGCCCGTGATAAGTAGGCAAGGCATAAGCCTTATGGCATTAAGGTGTAAACCTTTTGAGAATTTCAATTTTTAGATAAAAATACATAAATAAATTATATGTACTTTAAAAATAAGGAAAAAACTACATAATTATAAATGCAATGTAAAAAATAAATATACTTTTTAAACTATTTTTTAGTCATTCAAAATACTAACTTAAATTCATTAAGAAAATCAAGCCAAGAGAACGTTATAAAATTGCAAAGTTCATATTACTTTCAAGATTTATGATACAACTCCCAATTATTCCTATATTGTTTCCAAATCTCATCCAACAATAAACCTCCACCTCAGTCAAAACTCAAATCATCACTTTCTGATCCAATATATCTCCGCATTTCTTAACCTCCTTTTCTTTCCTTTCCAAATTGATGCACCCAACCTCCTTCTTAATAAGACAATCTCATCCAACAACAACCTCCCGCCACAGTAGTTTTAGCAAGGAGATTCTCTTTCCCCATTTTTATTTGTTTCTTATGGAAACTAAATTGGAGGAACCAACCAGTTGAATGATTATGATGTGCATGTTAACATTATTAGCTAAATCCACCATCAAAATAATCCCAAACACGCCATAAAAAACTTAAGAACACTAAATTAATTAAAATAATCACAACAACGCAAACTAGCAACTTGGGAACTGAAAACAAAAAAGATGCATTACATAACTTCACGAGGTAGCTATGACCATGGAATAATAACTATAAAAAAAGGAAGTACAAATAATAATGATGATCATAATAATAGTTACAACACTGTAGAAGGAGCAACATGCAAAGCAAAATGAGGGCATAAAGGAACATCATCCACTAACATATATAATAGAGTAAGAACAAACTAAAAATAACTTAGGTCCTAATCATACATACGAATAAGGATTCACATGTCTTTTTAGAAGAAACGACCATGACCACAAAAACTTAGAGGGCACATTACAACTGACAGCAATAAAAACTCAGCTAAAAAATCAAGGATTACTTTCACATAAATAGTAAAAAACCATGTAAAACATGTAATCAAGAAATCACAAGGTTAACATTGAATTTTGTTTGGGTTAACTTTGGACGCTTTGAAATTGGCATAATCACCACAAGTGATTATAACTTTGGCATAATCATAAAAATTAGTTATGCAACTTATTCTAGTATTTTGGCATAATCACCACAAGTGACCATTATGGCTATCCTTTCTGATTGAATTGAGTGTTTTACATAAACTAATAATTAACATGAGATTATTTTTAAACTAATCGCAAAATTTGGTGTTTTTATTTTCTTAATGGCAGACATAGAAAGACTTTAATTAATTCAATGCTTTAATTCCATAGTTCTAATCAAACTTCATCAAATCGGGTGTTATACATAAATTAATCTTACCGTGGAGCAGCGGGAGGCTGGAGGTGTGGAGTCAAGTCGTCTGTGGAGCTAGGGATGACTGGGTTGTGGTTCATGGAGCCTAGAGGAGACGACGACTCGAGCTGGGGATTGTTCGAACTTCGCAGGCTCGCAGCATCGGCAGGTTCGGCACGTAGCAGCACACTAGAGGAGTGGAGAGGCGACTTAGGAGAGGAGAGGATTGAGATTTGAGAGAGTGAGAGCTGAGAGCCGAGAGGTCAGAGATGAAGAAAGGGTAAGAGTCACGGCGCGGGTTAGGGGCCCTTAGGGTTTTTTTGTGTTAACTGAAGTCTCAAGTAATAGTGACGGTTTCAAAATCGTCACTAATACCCTTAACAATTTCTTTTTTAAATTTTTTTAAATAAAAACACTAGTAGTGACGGTTTCAAAACTGTCACTAATACCCCCTTATTAGTGACAGTTCTCCCAAACCGTCACTAATACCCTTAACAATTTCCTTTTCAAAATTTTTTAAATGAAAACATTAGTAGTGACCGTTTCAAAACCGTCACTAATACCCTATTATTAGTGATGGTTCTCCCAAACTGTCACTAATACCATTAACAATTTCTTTTTTAAATTTTTTTCAATGAAAACACTAGTAGTGACGGTTTCAAAACCATCACTAATACCCCTTATTAGTGACGGTTACCCAAATCGTCACTAATACCCTTAACTATTTCATTTTAAAAACTTTTAAATGAAAAGATTAGTAGTGACGATTTCAAAACCATCACTAATACCCTAGACTCGTCGCTAATTTTTCCCAAAAAAAATTTCGCGCGGAAATTGTTTACTGCGCTATTTTTAGTGACAAAAGTATTAGTGACGGTTTTAAAATCGTCACTAATAGTGTCGTATTAGTGACGGCTGCTAAAATTGTCACTAATGCTTAGACTATTAGTGACGACTCTTAAAAACCATCAGTAATACCAACTTTTAGTGACAAAATTGAATTCGTCACTAATACTTTCATTACTAAAAACTAGTTTTTTTGTAGTGACTATAGGAGTAATTTTAAAGACTTTATAAGTTTACTTAGGGATAATTCCAAATTAATTAGGTACCGCTCGTAAGAACAGGCGTGTAGGGGGTGCTCGTACCTTCTCCTCACGTAACCGAACTCCCGACCCAAGTTCTGATAACGTAGATCCATTCTACCCTTAACAAGGTAGTAATCATGTGTTCTAACTATACTAAAAGGGTTAGTGGCGACTCCGACCAACAATTCCTTGTTTTTCCTTAAAATTATAACCACATTTTTATTTCGCCGCCCCGAGGCACCCCGCGCACCAGGACGTCGCGACAAGTGATGAATTGTAATTCGTCACTAATAGTACAATATTAGTGAATGATTCAAATTTGTCACTAATACCTTACTATTAGTGACGAATTTGAATCATTCACTAATATTGTACTATTAGTGACGAATACTATTAGTGACGAATTTGAATCATTCACTAATGTCCTAGTATTAGTGACGAAATTGTAATTCATCACTAATATCCTACTATTAGTGACGAATTTGAATCCTTCACTAATAATTAAAAAAATTAAAAAACCTTTAATACTAATTTTTTTTAATCATCAATTCCTATATATCTGTAATTACATTTTCGAATACATAAACCGAAACCATAATTACTACAAAATTTGTAAATCATTCAAAATTTCGAGTTCAAATACAAATTCAATTAAAATAAAGAAATAACATATGTTTAGATAACAAAAGAAAATAATTCAAAATTCAAATACAAATACTAGTACAAATTCAAATTAAAATATAAAAATTCCATTTGTTCAAAACATAATAAAAATGACAAAGAAATAGTCAAACGTTGCATCCGACATCGACTGTAGTGCATGCATGCATGACATCGTGCTGATGTTATGACAGCCGCGAACCCTACAAATTAAGAGTCGTTAAAAAAAATTAATATACAAATGGAGAGGTAGCGCTCAGTATAATAAGGAAAAATAATTATATGATATAACAAATTCGCAAAAATTTCATAATCATGCATATTACAGAATTTGTACGGTAGTAATATCAATAATGAAAAAAATAATGTCAGCATTTAAAGTTAAACATTGAGTTCACATATTTTCATTGAGTTGCACACTTGAAAGGTAGTCTATAAAGTCAAAAGGATGAAAGGGTCTTTGCATAACCATGAGAAGAAACACACACAACTATACTTACAACTACTTATATTATGTGTAATTACCTTTTAATTTTTTGAAAGGTAAAACCAAATGAATTCATTAATAAACAAAGCTCAAGTTAAAGGCCTGAGGATACAAAAGTGTCAGAAGACCCAAAACAGGAAACCAACAAGGCAATAAAAATAGTGAGTGGCCAACAAATCAATAAAAAAAATTGAATAGAACACCAATAATAGAAAATGCCAAAGCAACTTAATTAGCCACCAATTATTTTATAATGTTCATTAACCTTACATGTAATTATTATCTTAAGATTGAGACACCTTTAGTTGTGGAGGTTGTTTTATCTTCTTTTTTTTTTTTTTTTGTCATAGTGTTTAAAGTCTTTTAGGCATGTTTACTCATGAAAATTATTTTATAATTTTTTTCTATGATGGTGTTTAAGACCTTTCAAATAGTTGATTAATTTTTTAGGACATGAGGTTAGTCTGTTCTTCTACCCTAATCTCCAATTAAATAAATTTATGTCTAATATTTGAGTCCTCTATTGCCCTTTTGACAAGCTAAGGTGCTTATGAGCAGATTTTAATTACGTCTTTAAAAATTGCATTAATTAATTATTTAATTTGTATTCTTCTTAATCAGTTTGCCATCCTAAAAAATAAAATAGTTTTTAGAGAAATCAGATAAGTTGAATAGAAGGGAAAGTGTGCATATGACTTAAAATAGTAGTCATGTTTCATTACATGCTCCTCCTTTTAGATAGATTCATTTTGAAAAGTTTTGAAGGGAATTGAGAAAAATGAAAGGAAATGAAAGAATACGTTACTCATAATTTAGGAGAAAATGATAATCCATGCGCGCATATTTATATATATACATACAAAATAACATACATATAAAATTTGCTAGTAATTTCATTGCAAATAAAATGCTTAGAATGACTCCAATCTTTTGTAACATACATATAAACAAGAGTAAGGTTATAATGCATAGGTTGTAACCATCATTGGCACACATGGCAGTAGAAGAGTATATATATAGGAAGTAGAGTGCACCCCACCTGCTTCAACCACTCTCTTGCCGTGACACTAGACCTTTTCCTCTCAATTAAAAAGTAAAACTAAATAAATACAAATAAAATCATTGAAAGATATGCAAATTACATTTACCTATCCACTTGTTAGACAAATCCAACTTAGAATTTGAGCTTATCTACGCAATATTTTAATTAGGTCTCATGGAGATGTCAATCCAATCGTTATTTCTTTAACATTCATTTTATCATAATTATCGTTGTACATGGTTTTTTTTTTTTTTTTTTTTTTTATAAAATTTTAACAAAATTTTGGCAGCACGCCATCTATAAATTAGACATTTTCCTATAAAACATGTACCTGATATGTTCAAATAAGTAATATATAATTCAGTTCAAGGCACACGAAAACCTATATCCACTACCAGTATGCAATACACATCAACTGCATCCGCCATGCAGGAGGCATTCTAGACTAGCATGCAATCATATAGCAATCAACAATTCACAACATATAATCTATCCATTAAATTCAGAATATAAATAGTAGAGAACAGTGGGTAGTATTGAGTTCAGTGTAGTATTATTATTCATCTAGGCATTTGGACATGAACGTTATGGGATGATGAGAGCATTTTGTTGGCCTAACAAGGTCTTTCAATTGGTTTTGGTGATAACAAAAAAAGGACTATTTAACTTGGAAAGGTTGAGTTTTTCTATTTCAGGAAATATGGATAAAGTATGGTTCAAGTAAAGATCAAGTATAGTTCAAGTAAAGATCAAGTGTGATTCAAGTAAAGATCAAGTATGAATCAAGTGTGGGTCAACTAATCAATGATCCAAGGAGAAACTAAGGCATTTTCAGATAAAGTTAGCTTAAGCAAATTTTCAAAGAACTTCAAAAGCGACGAATGAGAAAGAATTCAAGCATGATATATAAAGGCTTAAGAAACAATTTGTAAGTATTTCAAAAGCTAAAATATCGTTTGAAATATTTTTTTGAAGCTCTTCCAAGAGATTATGAGGACTTAAAGACCTATTTAAGATTTCTGAAATAAGTCTTGGAAAAATCATAAAAGAGCAAATCAATTTTTAAAGAGAAATATTTTCTAAAACAGGTTCTTGGTAGATCAGATGACTGAACTTCATGTTTAGACATCTGAAGAACTACTTCAGATGTTTGAAGATTAAGTGCAGACGTCTGTAGATTTTATGGATCAAAACAGAAACAGGTAGTAGTATTTCAGACGTCTGAACTTGACACTTCAGACATGTGAACCTGGCACCTCAAACGTCTGAACCCTCTCTTCAAATATCTGACCCTATGTCCAGTTAAATTTTTAAATGGTTTCAGGAACTTCAGATGTCTGAACTCAAATCCTAAGATATCTGAACACTGTTCAATGGGAAATTTTTTTAAAACTTAATATTTTAAAATATAGCCGTTTGAGCTCCAATTTTTCTAACGACTTGGGAATTTTTTTATGGAAAATCTTGCAACAAGGAAACTTGTTTTGAAAGCCTATAAATACATGGCTTTTGTAAATAAAAAATACACCAAGCATTCAAAATCTCTTGAGCTCTCTTGCTCTCAAAGTCTCACCTTATTTAATCTCTTGCAATCTGAAAGTGCTGTGATTTTGATATTTTTGCTCATAAATTCTTAAAGAAAGATTATTGATTTCTCATATGGAGAAAAGGAGTTTGGTGAAATCCTTTTAAGCTTCAAAAGTGTATTTCCTTCTTGATATTTATCTTTTGAAGTACATAGTTTAAATTTGTACTAATCTGCTCTTTATGTGAGCATCTCTTGTACACCAGCTTTTTGATATCTGTCTTGTAGATTTTGGATGATTCTAGGCTGTTGGATTGTTGACCAAACAAGGGTATATTGTTTGGAGAAGGCGGGCTCTAGCCTTGGCCAAGGAGTGATTGTAGACAGGCGTTGTTCCACCCGATAACGGAACTGCTATAGTGGAACCCTTCGGTGTTTTGCCAAGGGCGAGGACCTAGGCTGTGTTGAAGCCGAACCTCGTAAAAACCTTGTGTCTTTCTCTCTTCTTTACTTTCTATATCGTGTACTTGTTGTTGTTGTGTTATTTAAAGTGTAGGTTGCAGGTTTCAAAGTTAGACATAAACAAAGACTTTTGATATTTAGAAAGTACGTTTTGATTAACCATTTGTGGAAACCCAAAAGGGAGTACGTTGGTTAATCTGTGGAAATCTTGATCAAGAGAAGTGCATACGAAGAGGTTACTGAAAGAAGGTGGTAAACAATCACAGGGAAATTGACAAAAGTACTAATATTCTTGGTTGAGTGGTTGAATTGTTTTGATTATATCGATTGGCTTGTGAATTTAAATTTCAGCATTTTTAAGTGTGATTATTAGTTATTAATTGTGTTTTTATTGGTATCATAAGAAAAAGCTAAAAAAAATTATTAAAATAAAAAAAATCCAATTCACCCCTCCTCTTGGGAAGCTATTCCTAATTTCAATTGGTATCAGAGCCTAGTTATAGAAATTCCTAGCAAGAAACTATAAAAAAGATCTAATGACAAATATTGGAGTAGCACCCTTCGGTGAAGGCCAATCCTCAACTCGTCCACCAATCTTTTGTGGACACAATTATACCTTCTGGAAAAAGAGAATGGAAATATATCTCCAACGCATGGATTGGAAAGCATAGGAAGTTGTTATGGATGGAAACCTTATACCCACTAAGTTAGTTGACGGAAAACAATTTCCAAAATAAAAGAAAGATATGACCGACTTAGATTATAAAATGCTTAAAATAAATGCAAGTGCTATAAATGCGTTATATTGTGTATTAGATTCTAATGAATTTAACCGAGTCATGGCTTACAAAACAGCTAAGGAGATTTGGGACAAATTAGAAATAACTTATCAAGGAACTGTTGATGTTAGAGATAATAGGTAGACATGTTAACAAGCAAATACGAAGCATTCAAGATGAATTCTGATGAAACAATATCAAGCATGTACACCAGATTTACCCACATAATAAACTCCTTAAGCGTCTTAGGAAAAACCTATACTACCTATGAAATAATCAGAAAAATTCTAAGAGGCCTTCCCTCTATTTGGGAACCAAAGGCTACAACTATTACGGAAGGTAGAAACCTTAAGACTACTTCTTTGGATGAACTTATAGGCTCACTTATCACCTATAAAATGGCCTTAAAAGAAAGGAAACTTGAACCAAAGCATAAAAGATCCATAGCACTAAAAGCATCCAGCCACAGTACTAGTGAAGAAGAAAGTGAAACAAGTGACTTAGAACAAGATGAATTGGCATTCATTACCAAGAGACTAGGAAAATTCTACAGAAGAAATAAAAGGTTTCCTAGAAAGTTTAGTAAAAAGAAAACCGAAAAAGGAAAGACAAGTAGGAAAGAAAATAAAGGTAACAATGAACCACCAATTTGTTATCATTGCAAAAAACCAGGGCATATCAAACTGGACTGCCCGTTGTTCAAGAAAGACAAGAAGAAGAATAAGGAAGCTATGAAGGCTACTTGGGATGAGTCAAGCTCCAGTGAAACTGAAATTGAATCAAGTGAACATGAGATGAAAAATATATGCTTCATGGCGAATGACGGAGAGGTAAATTCTTACTACTCTTCACCTGAATCTCAAAATGAGTCTTGTGATGAGTCGTGTGATAGCTTGCCTTCTTATAAGGAATTACAAGCTGAGTTATTCTCACTATGTAAAAGATTTATAAAAATTTCTAAGAGGAATATAACTTTGAAATATCAAAATAAAGAACTTGTGAAACAACTTGAATCATTCAAAATTATTAAAGAAGAAAAAAATTCTCACATTAAGAAGTTGGAAGAAGAAATAATGATAGAAACACAAGAATTAGGTAAAACTCATAAAGAAAATTTGAATAAAAAGGATCTAGAAATAAATGAACTCAAAAAGGTAGTTGAAGATATAAAAAAAAAGGATTATCTATAACTTTACCAAAGGTAAAGAAAACTTTGAAAAGATGATTGGACAGCAAAGGCTTCATTGGAACAAAGAAGGAATAAGCTACAACGGTAAAGCAAATATAAGGAATAAAAAGTTATATATGAGATACTTTGTTAAGGAAGCTAAATACTATGCCAGCAGTTCATCAAATAACAAATATGAACACACCACTTGCTATATGTGCAAGACTAAAGGTCACATGATGTTTAATTGCCCATTAAAAAGAAAATATGTTAAAGTTCAAGGAGAATGGAAAGCAAATAGTGGAACTAACAACAAAACAAATAAAGTCAAAAGAATTTGGGTTCCAAAAAGTAACTCATAGTATCCCTTGTTGTAGGTTTGCCTTAGGACAACAACTACAACGGACAAATGGTACTTGGACAGCGGGTGCTCAAGGCATATGACTGGTGACAAGACCAAGTTCACTACTTGAAAAAAAAAGGATAGTGGATACGTCACCTTCGGCGACAATGGCAAAGGTAAAATTATTGGTATCGGAAGAATTGGTAAAGTACCTTCACTCACTATATAAAATGTGCTATTAGTAGAAGGACTAAAACATAATCTTTTAAGTATTAGTCAACTAAGTGACAAAGGGTTTGAAATAATATTTATGAAAGAAAAATGTGTCATCCAAAATCCTAAAAACAAAGAAACTCTATTTATAGCTCATAGAATAAATAATGTCTATTGCATAAATCTTGAGAGTTTAGCAAATCAAAACATAACTTGTTTGACAGTTATGAATGAAGTAAGTTGGTTATGGCGTAGAAAACTAGGACATGCAAGCATGGACCTACTATCTAAATTATTAAAGAAAAATCTTGTAAAAGGACTACCAAATACTAAATTCATAAAAGACAAGTTGTTTGATGCTTGTCAAAAGGGAAAACAAATAAAAACAAGCTTCAGAAAGAAAAAATACGTATCCAACAAAAGACCCATAGAACTCTTGCACCTAGACTTATTTGGTCCAACTAGAACGTTAAGCTTAGGAGGAAAACAATATGCTCTTGTAATAGTAGATGATTATTCAAGATTTACTTGGGTAATATTTCTAGCAAACAAAGATGAAGCTTGTAACAAATTAGTAAACTTATGCAAGAAATTACAAAATGAGAATAACTAAAATGTAACAAGCTTTAGAAGTGACCAAGGAAGAGAATTTAAAAACAAGGAAGTTGATAAATTTTGTAATGAACATGGAATAACTCATAATTTTTCAGCACCTAGAACTCCACAAAAAAATGAAGTTGTTGAAAGAAGAAATAGAACTTTACAAGAAATGGTAAGAACAATGCTTAATGAAAATAATCTACCTAAATACTTTTGGGCAGAAGCCGTAAATACAACATGTTATATTGTAAATAGGGTATCAATAAGATCAAAAATAGATAAAACACCATATGAACTTTGGAAAGGTAGAAAACCTAATTTTTCCTACTTTCATGTATTCTGATGTAAGTGCTTTATACTTAATACTAAAGATGATTTTGGAAAGTTTGATGCAAAGTCAGATGAAGGTATCTTCCTATGTTATTCTACAAATAGTAAAGCTTATAGGATTTATAATAAAAGAACTACTACTATTATGGAATCAGTTCATATAACTTCTGATGAATCAAATAATCATGACATTAAAGATAAGAATGATGAAAAAGAAAACATTTCACAAAAAGAAGAAGATCTTGAAATAAAAGAAGAAAAGAATAATGATGCTCCAAATGAAAACTTTACAAAAAATCTGAAACTTCCTAAAGAGTGAAAATATGATAAAAATCACCCAAAAGAACAAATTCTTGGTGAAAGATCAAAAGGAATAACCACTAGAGCCTCACTAAAAAATATTTGCAACCATTATGCCTTTTTATCCCAAGATGAACCTAAAAACATTGAAGATGATTTAAATGATGATTATTAGATTATAACTATGCAAGAGGAACTAAATCAATTCGAAAGAAGTCAAGTATGGGAACTTATACCTAAACCCAAAGATAAATCAATCATATGAACTAAATGGGTGTTTAGAAATAATAAGGATGAAAATGGAGTTGTTGTAAGAAATAAAACCAGGCTAGTAGCACAAGGGTATAATCAAGAAGAAGGAATTGATTATCATGAAACCTTTGCCCCTGTGGCAAGGATGGAAGCAATTAGGATGCTTTTAGCTTATGCAGCTGATAAGGATTTTAAGTTATATCAAATGGATGTAAAGAGTGCATTCTTAAATGGATATATAAATGAAGAAGTGTATGTCAAACAACCTCCAAGTTTTGAAAATTCTATAAATCCAAACCATGTATTCAAATTGACAAAAGCTTTTTATGGTTTAAATCAAGCTCCAAAAGCTTGGTATGAGAGGTTAAGTAAATTTTTATTTAAAAATGAATTTACAAGAGGAATCGTTGACAATACTTTATTCATTAAATCCAAAAACAAAGATATGCTAATAGTTCAAATATATGTGGATGATATTATATTTGGAGCTACAAATGAAGATCTATGCAAAGAATTCGCACATGTATGCAAAAAGAATTTGAAATGAGTATGATGGGGGAGCTAAATTATTTTCTAGGATTACAAATAAAACAAGCTAAAAATGGAACTTTCATAAATCAAACTAAGTACATCAAGGATATGCTAAAAAAGTTTGATATGGAACAAAGTAAACCCATAGGAACTCTTATGAGTACATGCACAGGTCTTGATAGAGATGGAAAAGGAAAACAAGTAGACATAACACACTATAGAGGAATTATTGGTAGTTTACTATATTTAACTACTAGTAGGCCTGATATTATGTTTAATGTGTGTATGTGTGCTAGATTTCAATCAGCACCCAAGGAATCTCACTTAATAGCCGTCAATAGAATTCTTGGGTACTTGGTAGGATCACTTGATCTAGGTTTGTGGTATCCAAAGGACACTGATTTTAATATGATAAGTTACTCTGATGCTGATTACGCCGGATGTAAGATTGATAGAAAAAGTACAAGTGGCACATGTCACTTTCTAGGACAATCCTTAGTATCATGGTTCTCAAAGAAACAAAATTCTATAGCCTTATGAACCGCCGAAGCTGGATATGTGGTAGGGGGAAGTTGTTGTGCACAAATCTTATATATGAAACAACAATTAAAAGATTTCAATCTAGAGTATAAAATAATACCAATAAAGTGTGATAACACAAGTGCTATAAATATATCTAAAAATCAAATTTCACACTCAAAAACTAAGCATATAAGCATAAGACATCATTTTTTGAGAGATCATGTTCAAAAAGAGGATATAATTGTTGAATTTATAAATACAAGTGATCAATGGGCTGATATATTTACAAAACTTCTAAGTGAAGAAAGATTTATACATATTAGGGGAGAACTTGGGTTAATCCATAGCAGAGAAGTATATTAGAATGAAATTTCAAAATTTGTATGCACTTCAAACGTCTAAACTTCACACCCCAGACATCTGAGCACTGTAGCAGACAGGTTCAGATGACTGAACCTGGGACTTCTGACGTCTGAGCGTCTACTGACTTTTCAAATTCTAGGCTTTAAAATCTTCAGACATCTGAAGTCGTGGAGTTTAAATACTATTAGCACACTAAACCATAATTTCATACTTCTAAAGTTGTTTGCTTCACTCATCCGAACACCTCCCTTTTCATCTTCTCCCATCCTCACTTTAATCTAAAGCTTCTACTCTACAAAGATTCACCCCACGAAACCTAGGGCATCCAAAATCTCATATCTTCATGCCTCGAATCAAGCAGACTACAAACAAGGGTTCTTCATCGGGGAAGGATGCTCAAAATATTGACAAATGGTTGGTTGCTCCTCGAGCTTGAATCCGTTATCATACTTCACTAAGTTTTGTAGAACCAATCTTAGGTAAAATTCTGGATGTTTCATTCTTCAATACTGAGTTTCCATATATCCTTTCATTATTTCATGACATTGGTTGGCTTGATTTCATCACTCAACAACCCAAAGGTTGTTTTCCTCATCTTGTCAAAATTTTCTATGCAAATATGACATATGAAAATGGGATTTTTTCTTCGGAAGTTAAAGGAAAGAAAATTTTTCTGAGTTCTGAAATATTGTCTCCCATTTTCAAAATTACTCCAGGAGATTTTAACTGTCCTATGTTTGCTCAATCTTGGATCCTAGAACAAGGATTCACTCCTAAAGCTTTTCTTCCACTGATCCTGGAAAATGAACCTATCTATTTTGCACATCTTCTGCTATACAAGCAACTGAACTTAAAAAGCCAATTTCTACACAAACTTGTTTCAAACAATATGATACCAAAACAAGGCTCTTTTGATCATCTTTCCTATATTGAATGCTTTGTTCTTTGGTGTCGGCTTAAAGGAAAGATACTAGACTTGGCCAGTTTAATCGTTAGGTGGATGTGGACCAAACTGGAATCTTCTCGAGTTATTCTTCCTTATGGAGGAATTCTTACTCTTCTCTTTACTCATCTTATTGTTACCAATATCTCTCAATTTTTCATAAAAAGAACTCGATATGATCTTTTCAATGAGAATTATCTCAAGCAGACGGGGTGGGACAAGGGAAGTTCATGATGGTACTTGAAAATAGGAAGGACTACATATGCACCACCTGCCTCTGCAGTAGCCTCAGCTTTAGCTTCAGCTTCAGCTTCAGCTTCAGCTTCAGCTTCAGCCTCAGCCTCAGCCTCTGCACCAGTATCAACAGCCGCACAATCTTCTTCTACATAGGACCTTGGCTTATCTCAAGACACACCTTCAGGGTTCTTATCCTTTCAAAAGGATTTCTCCAACTTTTCATCTGAAGTATGCACTAGACTTAAGAACATTAAAGAAAAAGTCACATCACTTGACAAGCGGGTCACTCATATAGAACAATATCATGCAAAATATTCTAAGGGAAGTGATCCCATGGACATTAGTTCTACTCCTCCAAGTGGAGATGATGATGATGATGATGATGATGACTCTGCAGAAAATGAAGGAGATTTTGAAGAAGAAGGTGATGAAGGAATATTGAAGAATAAGGAACCCAAGAAGAAGAAGAAGAAGAAAAAGAAGAAGAAGAAGAAGAAAAGCAAGGAGATGGATTTGAAGAAGAAGATTAGGATAGTTAGAAACTACCTATCTTAGGACACTATGAAATTTTTTGTTTGTCATAAAGTATCAAGACTTATTTACCTCAGATGTCTATAATCATGATACAATGCAGCTTTTTGTGTTACATTTTTGTTTTGTATGGGAAAACATGAAACTCCTATGTATTTGCCTCTTTGTATTGATTACCTTTTGTTATAAGAATGACTTTTTGATGTTTTTTTCACACTCTTGTTACACTTTTTGACTAATGACAAAGGGGGAGAGAGTGCTTAGTAAAGATAAAATAAATAGAGATCTTGATGAACTATATGAATCTTAATATATATGGATACACATGAAAACTTGATGAATGGATGAACTATATTTGGACACACTATGAATCTTAATATATATGGACACACATGAAAACTTGATGAATGGAGTTTAAACTGATATGGATATATGATGAACTTTCTATGGCTTGCTTACTAATACTCATAGTAAGGGGGAGTACTTCATTTCATTTTACATGGCTTGCTTACTAATGCTCATAGCAAGGGGGAGTACTTCATTTCATTTTACATACCTTTATCTTTACTCCTTGTTTGTCATCATCAAAAAGGGGGAGATTGTTGGCCTAACAAGGTCTTTCAATCAATTTTGGTGATAACAAACAAAGGACTATTTAACTTGGAAAGGTTGATTTTTTTTGTTTCAGGAAATATGGATCAAGTATGGTTCAAGTAAAGATCAAGTATAGTTCAAGTAAAGATCAAGTGTGATTCAAGTAAAGATAAAGTATGAATCAAATGTGGGTCAACTAATCAATGATTCAAGGAGAAACTAAGGCATTTTCAAATAAAGTTAGCTCAAGCAAATTTTCAAAAAACTTCAAGAGCAACGAATAAGAAAGAATTCAAGCATGATATATAAAGGCTTAGGAAACAATTTGTAAGTATTTCAAAAGCTAAAATATCATTTGAAATATGTTTTTGAAGCTCTTACAATAGATTATAAGGACTTAAAGACCTATTTAAGATTTCTAAAATAAGTCTTGTAAAAATCATAAGAGAGCAAATCAGTTTTTAAAGAGAAGTATTTTCTAAAACAGGTTCTTGGCAGATCAGATGACTGAACTTTTCAGTTCAGATGTCTGAAGTGGCAACTTTAGATGACTGAACTTCATGTTCTGACATCTGTAGAATTATTTCAGATGTCTAAAGATTAAGTGCAGACGTTTGAGCATTTTATGGATTAAAACAAAAACAGGCAGTAGCAGTTCCGACGTTTGAACTCGACACTTCAGACATCTGAACCTGACACCTTAGACGTCTGAACCCTCCCTTTAGATATCTGACCCTATGTGCAGTTATATTTTTAAAGGGTTTCAGGAACTTTAGACGTCTGAACTCGAATTCTCAGACATCTGAACACTGTTCAATGGGAAATTTTTTAAAAAATTAATATTTTAAAATATAGCCATTTGAGCTCCAATTTTTCTAACAACTTGGGAAATTTTTTAAGGAAACTCTTGCAACAAGGAAACTTGTTTTGAAAGCCTATAAATACATGGGTTTTGTAAATAAAAAATACACCAAGCATTGAAAATCTCTCAAGCTCTCTTACTCTCAAAGTCTCACCTTGTTCAATCTCTTGCAATCTGAAAGTGTTGTGATTCTGATATTTTTGCTCATCAATTCCTGAAGAAAGATTATTTATTTCTCAATTGGAGAAAAGGAATTTGGTGAAATCCTTGTTAAGCTTTAAAAGTGTATTTCCTTCTGGATATTTATCTTTTGAAGTACATAGTTTAAATTTGTACTAATTTACTCTTTGTGTGAGCATCTCTTGTACACCTGCTTTTTGATATCTCTCTTGTAGATTTTGGACGATTACAAGCTGTTGGATCATTGACCTAATAAGGGTATATTGTTTGGAGAAGGCAGGCTCTAGCCTTGGCCAAGGAGTGATTGTAAACAGGCGTTGTTCCACCTGGTAACGGAACTGCTATAGTGGAACCCTTCGGTGTTTCTCTAAGGACGAGGACATAGGCTGTGTTGAAGCCGAACCTCGTAAAAACCTTGTGTCTTTCTCTCTTCTTTACTTTCTATTTTATGTACTCGCTGTTGTTGTGTGATTTAAAGTGCAGGTTGTTGGTTTCAAAAGTTAGACATAAACAAAGACTCTTCATATTTAAAAAGTACGTTTTGATTAACCGTTTGCGGAAACCCAAAAGGGAGTACGTTGGTTAATCTGCAAAAATCTTGATCAAGAGAAGTGCATATGAAGAGGTTACTCAAAGAAGGTGGTAAACAATCACAAGGAAATTGACAAAGTACTAATATTCTTGGTTGAGTGGTTGAATTATTTTGATTTCATTGATTGATTTGTGAATTTAAATTTCAGTATTTTCAAGTGTGATTATCAGTTATTAATTATGTTTTTCTAGGTATCATGAGAAAAAGCTCAAAAAAATTATTAAAATAAAAAAATCCAATTCACCCCCCTCTTGGGAAGCTATTCCAATTTCACATTTAATTTAAAGAATTATGAAGATGATGCTTCCTCTGAGTTATGTATATATTCAACTTATGCTTTTTTCAAATTTCCAAATCCTTAACCAAGTGTTTCTAATATTTTCAATGATTTAGGCTCAGCAATGAATGCTTCAGGCTTACAGACCCAAAATATATAAATGAATGCTTATTTAAATGAACTAAGCCTAAATTGCATCATTTCTTATGATTTCTAAATTTCACTCATCCTTTCAAAAATATTTTAACATTCATTTTATCATAATTATCATTGTACATGGTTCTATTTTTTTTTGGGAAACATTTAACGAAATTTCGGCAGCATGTCATCTATAAATTGGACATTTTCCCATAAAACTTGTACCTGATATGTTCAAATAAGTAATTTATAATTTAGTTCAAGGCACACGAGAACTTATATCCACTACCAGCATGCAATACACATAAGCTGCATCTGTTATGCAGGAGGCATTCTAGACTAGCATGCAATCAGGTAGTAAGCAACAATTCACAATATATAATATATCCATTAAATTAAAAATATAAATTGCCGAGAACAGTGGATAGTATTGAGTTCAGTGTAGTATTATTCTTCATCTAGACATATGGACATGAATGAGCAACCACAAGCTCAGTACACATCATTATTCAAATAAGGATTTCAGTACTTAACAATACTACACAGTCTTACATGTATGCATGATCATAAGGTGCACGAACACACTCTTTATTCAAAACAATATGCATCAACACACTCTTTGTACATGGTTTCTTTTTTTTTTTTTGGGAAAATTTAAACGAAAATTCAGCTACATGCCGTCTGTAAATTGAACATATTCCAAAAAATTCCTGCACTAAAACTTGATAGATTAAAGAAAACAAATCATGATAATACGCATCATGCAGATGCCAGTTAGTTTGAGCATGTGAGAACCTAAATCCACTACCAGCATGCAATTCACAATGTACTGCATCAGTCATGTAGTTGGCGTTCAACACAAGTATGTATTTCGGTATTTCAATTTACAATGGAGATTAAATTAAATGAAAGAGGTGATCAATAGGAAGTCAATGGTTCCCCTTGTGCACAAAGTCAAGGCATCATAATTCATGTCATTGTGTCATAATTGCTTTTCTAAACACTCTTTAATATTGGAGAATGCTATCTAGTCTTAGCCACTAATGGAGTCAATTATGGGCTAAAGATTTTTATTGGAGGACTAATGATCTTTGCTTCCACAAATGTAGCATCTACCCTTCTTTATGGTGGTATTCTTTGTAGTTTTGTTTCTTTTTTATTTCATTTGCTTTTTAGGGTTCTTGTCCCAATCTTCTTTCCTTTTGTAATTTTTATATTTTATCTTCTCTTTCAAACCCAACTATCTATATAGAAAGGAAAGAAAAAGAAGTAGTTGCCAATCTGAAAAGAAAACAAATGTAAAATGCATATAGGAGAAAGGGGGGAAACAAAGAGAACATCAAATGAAGAAAGAATGCAGTTTTTCACACATCAAAAGAAATTTTTTAAGAATATATTGTCATTACAAAAAAATACCGTGCACAAATAATCCAAAAAAATATTTTAAGTCCTACTCCAGTCATTCTCTGCTATGTTCACCATAAATTTTCATTTGCAAAACGACAGTAGGTCATTTGAAATCATTACTTCCTAAACTTAATCCATGTATCTACATCAGAGGAACATTTACCTCATGTAGCGGTATTTTCAAAATCTATCAATGCAAATAATAAGTATAATAACATGCAAATATAATTTTTTCCAATTTTCTTTAAAGTGAATGACAATTTTAAACTAAAATGAAAACCCATAACAGATCGATGCACTCAAATTGGTGAGAATCTTATGGGTGAAAATAGAACATTTGAAAGCAAAGATTGTGCTAGCTACATAATCCAATTTCAGGGACCCATCTAAGTGACTAGCACTAGAAAGTAGTCTTAGCCCTTCGATGCACCTATATTGAGTTTTAATGTCAGAGAGCATTTCTACTCAAAATTTCCATTTCTATGAAATATTGTCTCATATTCAAAATTTTGATAAGTTTCATTAATGCCTCAAGATTTTGATAAAATTTGAATGAACTGTGGACATTTTGAAAGAAATTTTGTAAAATAGAATTGACTTGTTTCATTCATGCTTCAAGATTTTGATAATGTTCCTTCTTTATACATTTTTTTTTTTTAAAAAATTTCATCTCCCCAAATTTCCATGAAAAAGTAAATCAAAATTCATTTTAGAATTTCCATAGAACAATCCACTTGAACCAAATCAATCATTCTAAATGATGCTATTCTATACTACACAGACTAAAATCATCAAACATAACATGAGTAGATGCATCTATTTTGCCAAACAAACAAAAATCAATCATCTGCATGCTATTTAATTGCTTCCTGCTTCAGTGTTAATATCAAAGTTTATGCTAATGAATAATAACCTCAACAATGGACATATATGGTCAACATTTAACTTAAAAGAATTCAAATTGTTCTAAATCATCATGAACTAAAGCAGCTATAGCATTTCAAACATCATACTTAAATAGCTTCTATACTTGCATTGAAAACAAAAATGTTAGATAAAAAAAACCTGTCCTTACCACTTCAATTGTTTGAGCATTTGTTATATCGCCCTGCACTTGAATAACACCTTCAATTGGAGCCATGGGTTGCAAATCAATGGCCACAATAAGAGGAAGGTCGCTATCCGTACACATTCATATTGACAATGTAAGAACATATAATCTTTACTCTTGATAAATGAATGCATAAATGAAAAGAATGATCAGGACAACAATAATTTAAACTTTGAATTTTCTTCCAATAATTATAAAAATGAAAAATCACTTACATTTTATAAATTTCTTGAGAAAATTAAATGGGAATTTAAATTCACAAATTATCCTTACAATAGGTTTATGGAACATTAATTCCTAAGCACCTGAATCATGTGTTGCAACAACAAAGTAGCAAATGAAAAGAAACCTAAGGTTTAGTATCCCTCACATTTGAATATGTAATTATGTAATGAACAAAACATAGTTGTTCCATTAAGACTAGACTAACAAAAATACCCAATTGCTCTTACCTTTTTTAGATAGAAAAAGAAAAGTTGTTATTAGAAAAAAAACAAAAACAAAAACAAAGGGAATGTGCAAACAGAAGGATAAGAAATAATGCATGTCAATCCTGCTAAACATCCAAATAATAGGTTTCCTTGAAACATTCCACTGCGAATGCCCACTGAGATGTCATATATCATACTTTGTCCTAAATCTAAGATATATTGAACCCCTTTCCAGCACATTTCATGACACATATAACAAGAACCTACCCATATAATCACCAATCCAATATTTGTTAACAAGCAATGACTAGAATACTGCAAATAATTCCTTTATCAATAAAAATTAATATCACATGAAATAGCTACATTTTTCTTTGATAAAAAGGAAAAGGTGTCAAAAGGCAATAGTAAAGTAGAAAGAATGATAAGATCCTCTTATAATAAAATAAAATAAAAAATAAAAAATAAAAAAACTCAATCAAGATAACAAAGCCTGTCTGCCCAATTGAACAACTGAAAAACATGTTCCATCAAAGCACCTCATTGCAAAAGCCTAAGAAGGTGCCATACCTTCCACTATTTCTAGACATTTTATAATCAGAGAAGAAAAAGAATATTCAAAAGGGCATCCTCCAGCAACAAAGAAAAAAAGCAAAATAAAAAAAAAATAAAGAAAAGAAGAAGGAATGCTAATGAAGTACAGTTCACCAATTCCTCTGCTAGTTAGGAAAAAAAATTCCTCTAAAAAATGCCATTTTCTATAGCCCAAAGCAACACCAAGAACACCCATCCTAATCCACTTGCAGATTTCTCCTCTTTGTGAAATAGGATTTGCTAGCAAGTAGCAGCAACGGCGAGAAGAAGAAGAAGAAGAAGAAGAAAAAGAAGAAGAAGAAGCAAACCTCCTGACAAGGAGTAGCAGCAGTGCGGTTGGCGTAGCGAACGGAGACTGGCGAAAGCTAGACTAAAACGGTGACAACAAGCAAATGACGACAGGCGACGGGTGAGGCAACGACGAACGGCGACGAGGAAAAGGAGGGTTGGGAGATAGGAGGATTGAGAGGGAGGGGTTGTGACAAAATGGAGGGAATGAAAAATATTGGGGGAAAAAACGGGGAAATAGAGATTAGGGGAAGGGGCCAATAGAAATTCGTCATTAATAATGGATCAATAGTGACGAATTTCTAAATTCGTCACTAATACTCAGAAGTAAAATTTTTTTATTTTTTATTTTTAAAATAGAAGTATTAGTCACAACAAAAAAACAGGTTTTTAGTGACGGTTTTAAACCGTCACTAATACTCACAAAACCGTCACTACTAGTATTAGTGACGGTTTTCTGAGTATTAGTGACAGTTTTCAAGTAGTTGCTATATCGGGCGTTACTAATACTTATTAGTGGTGAATTTTTCAAACCATCACTACTAATAGAGTATTAGTGACAGATTAAAACGGTCACTAAAAACCTAAGCTCGTCACTATAGATTCTACATCGAATTGACCAAAAATCGTCACTAAAGCCATAGTATTAGTGACGGTTTTAAAACCGTGACTATTACTCTATTATTAGTGACAGTTTTAAAACCTTCACTATTACTCTATTATTAGTTACGGTTTTAGAATCATCACTATTGTTATGCATCACTAGTATTAGTGACAGTTTGAGTTCCTTCACTAAAACTTTTTAAAAGGGTATTAGTGACGATTTTGAAATCGTCACTAATACTTAAATTGGACAATTAGTAATGAAATTAATTTTTTTTCCAATTATTAATTCTTGTAAAAATCTATAATTAAATTACATTTTCTTATACATAACATTAAACCATAATTGCAATAAAATTCATAAATTATTCAAAATTCTAATTCAAATTTAAATACAAATATATTATACAAATTCAAATACAAATATATTATACAAATTTAAATACAAATACATTATATAAATTCAAATTCAAATACATTTCATCTGTTCAGATAACAAAAAAAGTGAAAAGCTGCATCCGTAGTGCATGACATCGTCCTGGCGTTATCACAGATGCAAACCCTACAAATTAAGAAAGTTAAAAAAATTAGTACACGCTTTTTGAAAAATTTTGACAGCATTTATCATGTAAATAAGACATTTTCCATAGAGATATGCTCCAAACCTAGGTGTTTAAAATAAACAGTTCACAATAATCCAACTAGTAATGAACTTTGCGAGCGCACAGGAGCTTCATGAGCATTAAATAATGTAACGTGTTCATGCATCCCATAAAACACATATATTAGAATATAGTGGATTATCCCCATAAACAACATATTTCATAGAGTAGACACGGTTGGTATGAGATTCACTATAAATAAAAATCCCAAGAAAGAGAGCTCCTCTCCAAAGAAAAGAAAGAGATGATACGTGCATCGTGGAGAGTGGAAATCTTAAGAAGATGAAGCATCATCTACTCCAACGACTGTAGCCAGGCCAAGCATCCTCTGAAAATCAAACCCTATTGCCATTAGCTACTCTAAAATGAGTGGGAGGAAGGAACAAACAAGCAAAATGGGAAACATATTTCTACAGACTTGCATGGGAAACAATGCCACTTCCTCTAGTGTTCCATTCATTCTGATGGACCCTATATTACTTTTAATCTCTTTTTTTGGCAATTAACAAATAATTTTTGATTGCATATAAATTAAACTCAAACCTTCAAACATAATATAACAGACTCCAACCAAAATTGGCATAACCACCAAGCAAGCAAGAAATCAAAGAAAAATTATATCACATAATCCAAAATTGGTCTCTTGAATTTTCTTTCCTTTCCCTAAAATTTTAAACAAATTTTCGGCAGCATGCCGTCTATAAATAGAACATTTCCCAAACCCACAAGTCACAAAAGCATGCAATTCATAATATTTTTGCATCATACATATGCCATTTAGATTAAGACATGCAACAACCTAAAAGTATCTACCAACAGGCAATACACATCACTGCATCAGCCATGCAGGTGGCGTTCCAATCATGCATGCAGTCTTAATGTCCACTACCAGCATGCAGTTCATAAGATATATCAATCTAAGCATATATGCAGTCGAGAAGTTAAATCATCTATTAAACTGAAGTTAGATATATACCCATCTCTAGCTGCAATGAGGTCATGCGATGACGAAGAAGGACGATGGGGCCGTGGATGGTGGGGGCTGCATCAACGATTCTTTATCTAGTTTACCCGAAGTTTCTTTTCATAATTGATTTGAAATGCGATAAGCCTACCCATGTAGATAAAATGAATTTTAGCCTTTCATCTGATATGTTGTCTCTTATAGTTAATGCATGATTTAAATATTAATTTTATTTCGCTTGAATCTTGATGCTCTTCTTGCGGTCATTGCATCCACAAGAAGTGCATCAAGATTGAAGAGAAATAAAATTAATATTTAAATCATGCATTAACTATAAGAGACAACCTATCAGATGAAAAGCTAAAATTCATTTTGTCTACATGGGCTGGCTTATCGCATTTCAAATCAATTTTGAAAAGAAACTCCAGGTAAACTAGATAAAGCCCCTCCATTCATTGTAATTACCAAGTGCTAGTTTGTAACCCTTAGTGCTGATAAGAAATCACCAACCAGGTCTACCCCATTGAACACAAACCACTGAACAAAATAGTACCTAATTATAGAAGACAAACACATCCATACAATGTAAGAAAAGAACCATTCAAGCAATACAACAGCAACCATCAAAATCGAACATAAATAATGCATCAAATCAATTCATCAAATTACTACCTAATTCTTTCCATTCTAATTATTTATTCAATCCCCATTGAGTAAAGTCAGCTTAACAAGATAGTTGGCGATCATGGGGCATGCCCAAACTTTGTATTCAATAAACACAAACACATATTATTCTTGTATTTGAACAATTAATCAACCAAAAAAAAGTAATACCAACAAATAAAATCAATAGCAACGTTAGATCTCAATAGAAGTTTAAATCATTCAACTCATTCAAAAATCAATTTTGATCACATTCCCAAACCAGATTTAAATACTCACAGTACATAAAATCAAGATATATATGCTTGAAAGTAAAAACATAAAGGGAAAGAAGAACCTTGAGATTTTTTACAAGTTTCAACAACGTGCTTACGTCCTTGCGACGACCACGATGACTTGCAGGTTGTGGCTTGCGGGCGAGAGCAGGGGGAGACTGGGAGAGAGGATCGCTGGAGTAGAAGGGTTGGCTTGTGGCTGAGAGTAGGGGGAGACTAGGTGAGAGGATCCCCAGAGCAAGAGGGGTGGCTTGCGGCCAAGAGCAGAGGGGAGACTAGGAGAGAGGATTGCCGGAGTAGGAGGGATGGCTTGTGGCCGAGAGTAGGCCAAGGGAGACTGGGAGAGAGGATCGCCCAGAGCAGGAGGGGTGGCTTGTGGCCGAGAGCAAGCCAGGGGAGACTAGAGAGGATTGCCGGAGCATGAGGGGTGGCTTGCGGTCGAGAGCAGGGGGAGACTGGGAGAGAGGATAGCCGGAGCAAGAGGGGTGGCTTGCGGCCGAGAGCAGGGGGGACTGGGAGAGAGGATTGCCGGAGTAGGATGAGGACAAGGGAGAGGAGGAGCTGGAGTAGTGCCTTGCAGCTGATCGAGAGCAGGGAGAGACTGGGAGAGATGATCGCCGGAGTAGGAGGGGAAGAGAAGGAGCTGGCGCGGTGGCTTGCAGCGGAGAGTAGCGGGAGATCGACTTGGAGCTAGAGAGGTTCGCGGGATGTAGGCAGAGGGGAAGGGGAAGAAGCTAGCTGGAGAAGAGGGGAAAATATCCTGCGGAAACCAATACGGGTTTTTGAACATTAGTGACGGTTTCAAAACCGTCACTACTACTATATGTTTATTTTTTTATAAATAACAAAGCATTAGTGATGGTCCAAATTCGTCACTAATAATGCAATTCGTCACTAATAAGACAACAATTGTTACGACTTTATAAATTCGTTACTAATATTCTGAACTTAAATTTTTTTATATTTAAAAAAAAAAAGAATTATTAGTGACGAATTTCTAGATTCGTCACTATTAGTCTTCTATTAGTAACAAATATACAATATCGTCACTAATACTCTAAATTGAAATTTTTTTATTTGTTTTGAAAAAAGGAATTATTAGTGACGGTTCTTAAATCCGTCACTAATACCCTTAACCAAATTTATTTTATATTTTTTAATAAAAATTCCAGTAGTGACGGTTTCAAAATCGTCACTAATATCCTCTTATTAGTGGCGGATCTCAAAATTCGTCACTAGTACCCTTTATTTAATTTTTTTTATATTTTTTTAAATAAAATAACTAGTAATGATGGTTTCAAAACTGTCACTAATACACCATTATTAGTGACCGATATCCCAATCCATCACTAATACTATTAACTAAATCTTTTTAATATATTCATAACTATTAGTAGTGACAATTTGTTAATCGTCACTAATAAGAGGTTTTTAGTGACAAATTTAATTTGTCACTAATACCCGAAAATCAGAGCTAATATTTTTCCAAAAAAACTTTTGCGCGAAAATTGTTTACTGCGTTGTTTTTAGTGACGAAAGTATTTGTGACGGTTCTTAAAAACTGTCACTAATACAACACTAAAAACCGTCACTAATTCTTTCGTCACTAAAAACTTGTTTTTTTATAGTGAGTGATAGTTCTCAAATCCGTTACTAATAATGGGCCAATAGTGATGAATTTAAAAATTCATCACTAATATTCTGAAGTAAATATTTTTTTCTTTTTTAAAAGCGAAGTATTAGTAATGGTTCTCAAATCCGTCACTAATAATGAGCCAATAGTGACGAATTTAAAAATTCGTCACTAATACTCTAAAGTAAAATTTTTAAATTTTTTTAAAAAAATGGAAATGTTAGTGACGGCTGTCAAATTCATCACTAATACTAAGAAGTAAAAATTTTTTATTTTTTTTTAAATGGAAGTATTAGTGACGAATTTTTAATTCCATCACTAATAATGGGGCAATAATGACGAATTTAGAAATTCGTCACAAATACTTAGAAGTAAATATTTTTTATTTTTTTAAAAAAGTGGAAGTATTAGTGATGGTTCTCAAATCCGTCACTATTAATGGGCCAATAGTGACAAATTTTAAAATTCTTCACTAATATTCTAAAGTAAATTTTTTTGTATTTTAAATAATAATAGTGACGGTTATTTAATCGTCACTAATGTTTACCTTTTAGTGACAGATTCAATTCGTCGCTAATACCACAGAAATCGTTACTAATATTTTCTTAGGATAAATTCTACACGAAAAATATTTTTAGGCGATATTTTATGATTTTTAATGATGAAACTATTAATGATGGATTCAATTTCATCACTAATGGTGCCGTATTAGTAACAGTTTCTAAATCCGTTACTAATACCATACTATTAGTGACGAATTTGAATCTGTCACTAATAGTTTCATCACTAAAAAGTAGTTTTTTTGTTGTGATATTCTCGACATAAAGGTTGGCCTAGAAGCTCACATATACACAATGAGATGGAAGTAAGGGAAGGTAGGAAGAAGATAATGTGTATCATATGTCATTAAGAAAGTCATAACCGTGTAAGGTGTCCGAGAATGACACAACCTGGTGATGCAGCTAGGCCTTTGCATTGTATTATCACTTATAGGGGTTTATATACACATCCTATTATTATATTTATTGTATTTTACTGGTACCTTTTGTAGGATCGATCCAGGGCCGCCTGATGCTAGTGTTTTGATGATGGGCGATGAGCATTAGTCTAGCTGAGAGTGGGTTTATTCTCACACCGACCCCTTATACTGCTGAGGGGGCACGCGGTTAGTCTAACACCGAATAGATGCAGACACCCACATCGTTAGATGGATATGGGATGCGGGCTTTCATGGGATATATCGCATTGGCCATATCCAGTTGGATTGGCATCTGGTGACTGCTTTTGTGGAGCGATGGAGACCAGAGATGCACACGTTCCACTAATCAAACAAGGAGGTGACTATCACCCTCCAAGACATTGCAGTTTTGTTTAGGTTGCCGATTTATGGGAGGTCTGTCACTAGTTGTATTGCTAGACTAGTAGAAGAGGAGGCAGCCAGTCAAAGAGGAGCACTGCATCGTACGTGCAAGCGATTGTTAGGGGTGGTGCCACCTGTTAGCGAGTTGGTTGGTGTCTGCATCTGCATGTAGTTTCTTGAGGGGGAGATGTTTCGCCAGCTCCCTGTAGATGCAGATACGTATACTATAGTGTGCCACACATGAGCCCACCTGTTTCGTTTGATATGTGGGACACTATTTTGCAACATTTCGTGGAGTTTTGCGCACCTAATGTTCCTTCCGCTCCTTGCGAACCTGATAGTGATTCCCTCATATAGTTGGGGGTCAGTGACGTTAGTGTGGCTTTACAGGGATATGTGTCGTGCTACTGACTAGTCACGGCGGGAGATCTCTAGCCCACTCCGCTTACTACAGGTTTGGGCTTGGGAGAGATTCACATCCTTAGCTCCTACACGCCGTGGTGTCCTATGTATTAAGAGGGACGAGCACAGTTGTCCGATTGACCCAGTCCTACTCACATTCTGGTTAATAACTTCATTTAAAATGCATTCGTGGTATGAGTACTAAGAATACTAATTCGTAGTATGTACTAGTTGTTACACCTATTAACTTACGTTTTATTTTGTATAGATGAGGGGTGAGTTGAGGGCGCCGTTGATTGCGCAACACACATTGCCCTGGTACAAGTTTGAGTTAGACATGCATTGGGAGCATGAGGTATAGTCTGATTCAAGTGTAGCACATCATAATCGTTTTCTATCAGATACATATAGTTCTCTTACATTTTACTTATCTTTAAGTGCAGTTCATACGGATGCCCTACACGACTGATATCCTAGTTGACCAACCCACTGATTATGCAATTATGAGGGACCTATGGGTAGACCGAGTGCCACTCATATGCTTTCATATTGTCGAGTGGTATCTCCCTAATTGAGTTATGCATCAGATTGGCTATCGGTAGGGTATTCTCAATCGATTTTTGACATTGTGGGTAAATGTACATGGGGAGGACCTACACAACATTGATGGACGTGGTTGAGGGGTTACAGACTAGGCAAGAGAGCATGAGATGTACATGACTACATGGCATCATCATCAAGAGTACATTATACAAGGAGTGGCGGAGGACGGACCGATGCATCCGGATGAACCATACTATACGTGGTGTAGGTCCAACACACGATGCTTTGTGGATAGAACCGCTGCTGTCTATATGAGCCTTGTAAGAATACTTTAATGCACATCTACTTTTTTACTGTCTACGTTACGATGTCAATGTGGTAACCAATTTTTTTTCGTATACTGCAGGCAGACGTACTACACGAGGTTGATCTACTCTCTTTAGATCCCACTATTCAGAGTTTAGTGAGAGTTGGATTGGACCTTGTCCATGAGGATGGCCAACAGATTCATATACCTCAACAGGCCCTGCCTCCATGAGGAGGTCGACCAGCTCCAGTACGAGGAGGTCGAGCAGCTTCCTCCAGTCGTCCATTGAGTCCGACCTTCTCACCACCTGTTGTACATGTAGAGTAAGTATTCGGTTCGTCTGCACTATATGCACTTTCGACAAAAGCCGATATTGCGGGTCCATCTAGTAGACAGTCAGACACCCCGTTTGACTTTGCTACCACCCCATCAATGTCATACCTATTAGACAACCTTCTTAATGTGGAGGAGGTGGATGCACCCGCTATGCCACCTTGGTCTCATCTAGAGCCTTCATATGCGTTAGCTCCCCATCCGCTTGATGCAATACCTATTGGTGGAGATAATGGACATATAGCATTTTGACAGGACAAGACACAAGACGTAGATGAGCATCCAGGAGAGGGCAGATGCAAACGGCAGTCACCCCAAAACCAGAGACGACCTCCATACAACATGGAGAAGTAGGATCGATTATTTTTATTTCATTTGTAAAGCATCTATTTTTTTTATCACTTGTATAGCATTGTTACATTATTTATGTATAATTAGGAATATTTATTCATTTTCCACAGCATGTATATGTGAATTAAGTTGTGTATGACAGGTGTGAATGAAAGTTGTAAATGAATGTTGTGACCATTCCCACCTTCCCAATTAAAATTATTTTCTTTTAATAGTTGCATGGATTTGATCAGGTGCTCTTATATATGGTTTCCCATGGATGTTTACATGAAACCTTTGAATGAAATTTGTGAACATAATGGTATCGATTGCCAAGGATAAATGTTTTCTTTGAATAGGTGCATGGATGGATATGATCATTTTTAAAAGGAGACTCTGTCGAAAGTTTTACAGTAATTTGATACATTGAATGTGTATGAATGTTATGAATAAATTTTTTGAATATACTGGTATCGATTGTCTAGGAAAAATATTTTCTTTGAACAAGTGCATGGATTGGATATGGTCATTTTTTAGAAGGAGACTTTGTCGAAATTTTTATAGTAATTTGATACGCTGAATGTGTATGAAAGTTGTGAATGAAATTTGTGAACATACTGGTATCGATTGTCTAGGAAAAATTTTTTTTTTGAACAAGTGCATGGATGAGATATGGTTATTTTTATAAAGGAGACTCTGTCGAAATTTTTATAGTAATGATTCTTTATATAATTGGATGCGCACACCACACTAAACGATATTATTCATATTACAGAATATTGGTTCAACAACAAATAAAAACTATAATTTAAGTTTTGTAACAACCAATGATAAATTTATAATTTAATTTGTGTACATTAATGATAAATTAATTATATTTTAAGAATTAGTTAATCATAACATGAGCTTGTAAGTTGTAAAGTCGATATGTATATCAAATTTTGAGCTCCAATACTTACTTGATATTATTCATATTATAGGATATTGGGTCAATAACAAATAAACAACACAAAGTGCATGGCTGAATATGGGCAATGGGAGTCAATAGTTAACAATATAACTATCATACGTTATAAATATACACTAATAACAAGATTATTTTAAATTAAAACTATTTAATGACCGTTATTTCAGTAGCTACAACAGCCCGAATCTACTTACACATATGACAGAGAATGAACAAGATCCTGTAGGTCATCTGTAGAAAAACCAATCTCATCTAACAACACATGGTAATGTGTGGGCCTTGTGGTCCCCGACAAATTAAAGAAAGCAGTAAAATAATTACAATTGGCATATATGGTTGAAAGGCGTAAATAAATATAATTATCCCACCTCATTAACATGTGAAAAAGTAATTGGGATTCTAGATTGTTAAATAGCCAATTTAAGAATTTGTTTATATCTCCCAACCAATAAGACCCCAAAAGACAGAAGAAAAAGGAAATAGCGGTGTTTTAACTAGGCACTAGTTCACATTTGAAAACATGGTATCTACAACTACAGCATTCTTTCGAACTATAGTAGAGTCCTATTGAGTACATATCATGTGGAGACAACCTAGTTGATCTCACAGATAAAACATGGAAGGGCTTAAGATGCATTGATTTTAGTATTAATTAGAACCAATCCAACCAGTAGGTCAATATGAGAGGGGAAGATAAATGAAAATTGACGAGATAGACAACAAAAAATGCACCAAAAATTTAGTTGCAGCTTAAGATCAATCATATACACTAAATTCAGCAAACAAAAAACATGAAAATTCGACTGTCAAAAATCAGGTTCCTGATAAATACCACAACTTTATGTTTATACTCACAATCATTGCAGCATGTGCGCATAGGTAGAAATCATTGTTTCGGGGATGGCAAACTTTGATGTCTATGGCAGTTCCTGTAAAGTGAAAAACCAAAAAAAAAAAAGAAACAAAATAAGGGACATGTATGCGCAATGTTGTAACCAGTTTTCTAGCTCGAGCTTATAGAGTAGCTTACCAAGAGGAACATTGTCCGGATCCCCACCAGCTTGGAAGAACATGGTGTGATGATTCATCTGAGCAACAATTACAACAAATTTGGGACACCAATGAACTTACATACCTATACATATGAAACATTGTTAAAAAAATTTAAAAAAAATTATGATCATAGATCTATTTCAAATTATTCCAAGGAAATAGTTTGGGTAACAAGTGTAAAAAAAGAACTTGGATAAGCACAAACACCTCTATAATTTGATCCAGCTCAATGTTCAAAACCGAGTTGAATTGGGATTCGCTAACCCCATCCCTAAATCAAATAGTTAATTAACTAATGAGTGAAGATTAATCTAAGATAAATGAAGAAAATAATTGATAAGCAAATCATCCTTTTAATACTTGATAACATTAATACTTTGGATCCAAAGGATATGGATATCGATGTTATCAAGTATTAAAGGCCATATTTTTGTTTCTATTTAGGCGAATGATTCAAGCAACAAAAGGAATTTTTTTGGGGGGTTTTAACATGCTAGTAAGGCCAAAAGATTATCTTTATACAATGCTGAAACTTCTCTAATATTTGCAAGATAGTTAATGAACTGTACAAGCCAAAGAGAAAAAAAAAATCTTATACACACATGGTGTACAAATCTAGAAGATCACATCAAATGAGAGATGCAGTTTCAAAACTTCCAGAATGTATAGCTTGAAGGTAGGCTAGAGCTTTCAACTTTTCTAAAAAATTAGGAGAAGAGAAGCATATATATATATAAAAGTGCTAAAAACGACAAATAAAACAAGATCAAAGTTTAATGTAATTACCTAAACAAGACGGTCAAGCACCTAGAAAATGCTCTAATTAAAGCCATTGCTGATGATCCCAACTAGTACACTTTAGCCATTAATTAATTATATCTTCAGAAGAGAGAAGAAGAAGGGAAACGATAATTAGGAAAGAAGAAATTGAGGCTGCAAGGATGGTACGACCACACGTCTTTCTAAATTCTTGGCACTCGGGTTGAGATAGTGAAACTGGAGCCTTTTCCTGTAATAAGCATATAATGACTGCTATATGACTTATTCCTATTGTAGGTTCATCATTGTACTTGAATAAGGATCAAACAAAGCAAAATATATTAAAGAAAAAGAATCCATCCATCTATTGCCTCCTACTGTTACAGGCTCATATTTTAGAAATTTCATTAAGACATTATTTGACAAATAAATAAGGATTGCAAGAAATTCATAGTGGTGACGCCAAATATGTACCACGAATTTTGCATGCACAAATTTTATGATCTACTGCAATCAAGAAAAATAAATATGTGACTTGGAATTCCTTATGTAGAAGTGTTGAATTTAATAAGTGTTGATAATAAGTGTTGGATTGGAGAAGCCTTGAAAATTACAAGTGGCATTTGATTGTGTTGGATTTGGTGTAATCCCAAGAAGGAGGGGGGGGGGGGGGTAAATTGGAATTTTAAAACTTTTCCTAAGTTATGTTCAAATCAACAAGTAGTATAGCTCAACTTAGAGTCAGTCTAAACAAATACCAATTACCCAACAAGAAATTAATTGAGCAAATAATCATAGCAAATATAGTAGGCTCAGTTTATCCCAATCATTCACAATATTTAAATCATGAACTCACTTATAATTAATTAAATATAAGCATACATGTGCAGTAAATTAAAGTGCAAGAATTTAAGAGCAGAAACAATATATGTTATCAAGGTTTGGCCAATCCTGCCTACATCCTCGCCTCTAACTCGCAAGCTCGAGGATCTACTAAAGCACACTTCAGGGATAGAGCTACACTGAATACAACACGAGGTCAAATTACCTCAACCTTTACAACCAATCCTTACGGGCTGGATTAACACCCTCTCAGGCTACGCCTGGAATACAACATGTAATCAACACAATTTCGCTTACAATTTCAATGCTTCTAGCATAAGCATATTTGTACAATATTACCATCTAGAATATATGCACTCACAAATGATGAGATATAATGCTCAAGTGAGATTTTTTAAAGCACTAATTCAGCTCTTAATAACAATATATGTATGTGTGTATACGTGAGAGTAAATCCCTTTGATTCAAGACAAATAAGATCAATATATTATCAAAGGAACTTTGAATCTCAAAGAGAAAATCTTAACACAATATTTTTCAAGTATAAGCACAAATGAGAATAGGGTTCAAGCTTGCTCAAAAGTATTTTATCGAAAATGCAAGCAAGCTTTCGAATCTGGCAATGAAGATGCCAAGACTCATAAGCTAACAAAAGTTCTTCTCAAAAAGATATTTATTAATCAAATATATTGAGAAAGAACCCTAACTTTACTCTCCAAGAAAAATATCAATCAATACACGAAAATGAGAGTAATGAGCTTCAAGAACAAATCTATCTAGGCACACACCAAGTGAAAATCAAACTTCCTCTAACTTGCAATTAGTTTGCAAGAAAGGAGTAAACAAAAATTACTCTCTGGTTTTGAAAAGATTTTTCAAGCAAAAATATATAAGAGTATGAATTATAGGCTTGAAGATATGAAAAATATGCAATGTAGGCTTAGGAAAAATCAGAGAGAATTTTTGTCTAATTATGTTGCTAATCGTGTGCTAATCTGGACAAATAAGGGGTATACATGGAATTCCTTTAATTTTAGACCATTGGGGACACATAGGGAATTTTTGAAAAGTTTAGTTAATAATTAACCGCTGCTTAAAACCAATTACAATGTTTAAAAATATGGTTACTAGAGAGATTCAGTCGCTCGACCTTTAGGGTCGGGCGCACAAACGGACACAATAAAAAAAGTTTACTTTTTGACTTCAAGTGCCCGAGTGAAGGTTAGGGTGGCTGGGCTAAGGTGATTTTCCAAATACTTGAGGTTTGGTCGCCCGGTGGTCAATTTAGTCTGCCAAACTTCACACTTCGATCACCTAGTGTATATTTGAACTTAAAGTTCGAGTGCCCGGGGAAGGTAAAAAGTGACGCCCCTTATGTTTGGTCGACCGTGAACAATATGTTCATTTGAGTACAGTTGCCTGGGTCATAGTCAACTTTGTCGACTCTTACCTATTCAGTCGATCGAGACGTTTTCAGCGTCATGAGTTCGGTTTCCCGAAGCCCTTTCAAGATTAAAGGAAGGTCAAAATTTTTGCTTAAATTTCACCCCTACTTGCATAGATATGACTTGTGAGTTAAAGGGGATTTTTCATGTGGTGCTTGAGGACGTAAGGTCAGTCTAGGGCCTAAGCTTTTAAATTGAGTGCAAAAATACGACTTCGGTTGACTAGGTTTGGTTACCTACAGTCAATCTATGGCCTTTTGAGCATTTAAACCCTATCATGCATGCATATGCATTATTATAGACCATATTAAATATTACACACCCAAAGAATAAATGCAAATACAATAAGCAAATGGTCTTCATTCATTTTGTTTCTCAATCTCTTTACTCTTCAAATGCCATATGTGATGTGATCTTTGTGTTCCTTATGACTTACTTTTGTCCCTACCCTCAGTGCATGCAAAGGAATCCTGTTTCAAGAGTTCGGTGCACAAGTAAGAACCATTGGATTTGTCATAAATGGGAAGGACTCATAGAGTCAACAAATTCTATTTAAATAAATGTTATTATTAGTTTTAAATATAATTTAAATTAGAATTATTAATATTTTTAGTTAACAATTTCAATAATAATTATTTTAAATTAAAATTTAAATATTTTATACTAAATAAAATAATATAAGATTTCCCTTTTTAATTGAATATAATCTTGTTATTAGTGTATATTTATAACGTATGACTGTTATATTAATTTATGATAAAAATAATATTTTAATTAAATTAAAAATTTTAAGTTATTCTATGAGAAAATTTAAATTAATAAATGATTCTTCGCTCCAAAAATTTAATTTATTATTATTATAACAAATAAATAAAAAACGAGAACACAAAAAATTGAAACAATCCATGTTACAAATTGCTGTTAAAAAGATTTTTGGAAATTGAATACTTAAGATTATTAATAAAAAAAATTTGAATGCATAGTAAATCTCACTGTTTGGTCTAGTGAGATTTAAATGGTAGCCCAATCGAGTGTTGACGTGTGACAAGAAAATCTCGCCACTTGGTCCAGCGTGATTTTCCACGTGTCAAAACCAACTTTTCTCCTAAGCAAATCTCGCTGCTGGACCAAGCAGTGAGATTACGTGAGTGCCATTTTGGGAAATATTTTCTTGAACTAAGTTTTTTTTAATATATAATTTTAAAATAATAATAAATGGGGAAAACTTTCTTGTATTGTGTTCCTTAAAATTGTAGGTGGAACACGGATTTCCTATATTATCCTCGTCTCTTCAGACCCGTTCAAAAATTAAAAAAGTAATTTTAAAATCCAATTTTTTTTTTTTTTCAGACCCATCTCTTAATTTTCTTTCTTTTTTTCTTTTTTAATCCATAAATGAGAATAAAAAGGTAACTCATTTTTCAATATATTTGCTCCCAATATTAACTATTATTAAAAATAATTTTTTTGTAATATAAAAACATTAATAAAATATACTTTCTAGTGATGGAGTAAATAAAATAAGATATTTTCTTATTTGTATTAATATTGTTGGTCGTTGAATGCAATATTAAAAAATATACTTATCAGTGTAATATTTTATGAAGTTTTATTTCTTAGTTGGAATTTTCAATTATTTTGAATATCGTAGTTTCAAGGAAAAGTTATACTTTCCAATCATAATGTAATGTGAACTTAGATTCTTTTTTGTATCATTGTTATTTTTTATTTTTTGTTTCAGTTTCTATGCAGTAAAAAATTGAATTATAAAAATATGTTTATTTATGTTATCAATTTTTTATTCTTTTATTGATTTTTTTTGTTGTTTGTAAAAAAAAATAAAAATAAAAACTAGATTTTATGGTTTTTAATTGTTTTGACAATCTATTTCCAGAAAATTCAATTTGCAAAAATCTTTCTTTTAGATTAGATCATTTATTTTTATATATTTTTAAATTAAAAGTTAAGTAAATAAATCATATGAATTTGAATATAATAAAAATAAAATACAAATACATTTTTAAAAATAATAAAGAAGTCAATTAAATTTTTTTTTTACTATTTTTCAATTGTTATGTCCAATAAAATTTTTATTGTAAAGAATATTTAAAAGTAGAACAATTAAGTAAATTAATATGAATAGTTTTTATTTTTATTACAATATTTGTGTAATGTGCATAATTTTACAATTTTATCATTTTAATAATATGTTTGTAGTATTATTTGATTCAATTACCAAACTAAGTATTTTAAATTAATTTTTTAATTTTATTTATTCTTTATAAATATTAACCAAATAAGTTACTGATTTCTATTTTTAAATATTTATTTTTTGCTTTTGTTTTTATAATTTTTCATTAAATAAAATGTAAATTTTTTCATGCACTCAAGTGTACCAGAGTCATGCATTCTTGAAAGAGGTGTTGACCTAACAAGGTTTAAGAATCTTATTTTGATGATAACAAATCAAGGGAACTTAATATATTTGGTTAAATGATGATGTTTCACATAACTCAAGTATCATGATCAAGTGACTCAAGTGACCAATATCAAAGTGCTTGACAAAATCTATTAAAAGCTCAAATCAAATGTTACAAGATCTTATGAAGCTAAACATTGTTAAAGCTTAAAGTCAAGCTAAACATGAAGAATAAAAGTTATACATGAAGACTTAGTGAATACAAGTGTCATAGCTATTTAAAAGTCTCATGTAAGTAATTCGCATATTTTTAATATAAGTGTTTGAAGCTCTTAAGAATCTTTATTGACTTAGAGATCTATTTTTGAAAACCTCGAATTTTTTTTTTTTTTTAAATCAAAGATTTAAAGTGTTAAAAACTGAAGTTTTAGAACTATTGCATCTTCAGGTGACCGACTATGATTGATCAGTTGACTGACGATTTTATGCTGGCGAATATTAAGCATACAGAATATAATCAGGTGTCTGACCTCTCAGGATCAAGTGATTGACCCCATTTTGAGCATGACCACTTGCCACGATGTGGCCGACACAGGGTCTAAGACCCGCTAAAGGGAGTGTCTTCTCTCAGGGGTTGAGCACCCCTAAGTGAGCACGAACGGATTTCGGTAGAGATGAGAGCACCAAGGGTGACTCTTGAGGATGTGTAGTTCCCCCCGACACATTCTGCTGCGCCACTGGTGAGAGAGCAGTCCCCAAATGTTACCCCAAGGCTTACAGAGGACATGCTCACTCATTTGGTGTCGTTTCATATGATAAGGCAGACCATGCAAATGGATGTTGCCGCGGTGCCTCCGGTGGACACATTTGACCAGCTGATGCCGCTCCATTATGTCTTTAGGCCACGCAAACGACCCTCCCCTCTTATCCCTAACTTGCGCCATGTTTTGAAGGAAATGGCACGAGACCTAGACATTGCTAGAGCAGTAGCCGCCTCGCCTTGCTCGGTTAGTTTTGATTATGATTCTAACTCTGATTAGGATAGGCTAGATGCTTGGGATCTTTTGATGTGCTTTCTCTTTTGCTTATGTACTTTGCTCATGCACACTTTTTTTTTTCTTTTCTTTATTTTATTTTTTTCCCTATATTTTGTTTTACTATTCTCTTGAATGGTTGTACGTGTGCATTGATGTTTCTATCTACATTGTACTGCCTCTAAAATTAATGAAATTACATGGTGCTTTTGGTTTCTACCTGTATTTTGTGCTTCACTATATCATTACGTGTTTCTTGCTATTTGTGGATTTCATGTGGATGTTACTCACACAGGTACACTAGTTGATTACATAGCACCGTGCGGCGGAGATGGCTTATCGGGTGCATACGATGGAAATGGAGAACCAGCAATTGAAAGAGAAGGTGTACACCTTTGAAGCTAGGCTAGAATCTTGACCAGATGATGCAGGTGGTTCCTTCTCTCTTTATAAGGTATGTAAAAGGTAGTTTATGTGTGTGTATGTATATATGTACATATGTATGTATGAATGTACACTATGATGCCAATCCCGTTTTGATAATGACAAATCACTTGGTATTTGACCGGCGCAATTGAGTTTGTGAATAGGACTATGATTTAGAATGCACGAACAGTAATTTTGATATGGAAGCCACGAGAAATCTAGAGAACATACCACTTGGCTCAATCCACGAATCTAGAAGAATAAAATGATGAAGAAGCAAGCTTCATGTTCAAGATCTTCAATGGGAATGGGTACTTAAAACTGAATGTATTTACATATTTCATATGATATAACATAAAACTCAAATATACTTTAGATAGACCTTAGCACTCATGCATTTCAGGAAAAATTCATTTACATTAGTCTAGGATGAATAAATTTTTTGAGACAAATTTTAAAGGCCTCGTCAACGAACACAATGGCCTCATCGATGAACGTATGAAGGCCACTCAGCAATGAGCATTGTTGTCTCATCAATGAACAAATATTGAGAGCCCAAAAAGTTCAACCAGTGCTCTCATCGACAAACTCATGGCCTCATCGATGAACGAGTGTTGTACACTTGTCGACAAACGTACCCATTCGTCGACGAAGGTCGGGGCTCTGATTCATGTTTCAGCGTGGACGTGGATGAAAACTCTTATTTTTAACTTGATTGAACGGACAGAATTTAATGAAAACCCGATAACTCTTATAAAACTAACCTAAAAACCCTAGTGCCTCACTTTTTGCATATTATTGGGAGCCTTGAATGTATACACATCTCTGGAAAGCATTGAACACATTCCTAAGCCCTTGCTTATGATTTCAAAGCATTCACATTAAATCTAAGCTTGGGTTACATTCATTTTCAAAAGGTGTTCCAGAAAATATAACGCAAACAACTTGGGTATTAAGGTTTGGTGATCAAACTATTTGTGGGCTTATTCTCAAAGTTTTTTTTTTTTTTTTTTCTCACAAACATATCCTTTAATATTTTATTTAAGAGATTGATCTTGGGTTATTAGTTATATATACATTTTGTGAAAGATCATTATTTGAGAAAAGTTTTTGTTAAGGCTTCAAATCTTTGAAAAACTATCAAGCTTATTATTTATTCAAAGATTTCATTTTAGCATATTTATTCAAATATCTGATTTCATATTCTAGAGAAAACTTATTGACAAAGTATTTTGATAAAGATTATAGTTTTGATCTGTATTAAAAATTAATTGTTCGAGTAAGTTTTTTGAAGATCATAAATGTGATTTAGATTTTTGAACTATACCTACTATTCAAATAATTTTATAAAAATTGTATAGTTGATTACATCGTTGGAGCATCTTTGTCCTATATATTTTATATAACGATCACTTATCACTTATTTCAAGAAATATCATTGAATATCATACTAACACACTGAGCTTCAACTTTTATCATATGAGTATGTATTAGATCTCTATTATACTTACGAGCTCTATGTAGAAGCATTTGAGTTTTTGCAGAAATTGTAATTTTATATTGTATTCGCAGTTTGGGCTGTGAATAGAGATTAAGGAGGTAGCTACGCCTTTTGTAAGTAGCGGATTGTACAGGAAGTTCTGTCCCAGTTAAAGGAGCGGTTTTTTTTAGTGGAATCCTTGAGTGGGTTACTCAAGGCAGGGACGTAGGCTGGGATAGGCCAAACATTGTAAAATCGTGTTTGCCTTCTATCTTCCCTTAACTCGTTTTAATTTTCGCTTGCATTTCATTATCAATTTTGCATGTTTGTATGTTGATTAATGTTGGCCTAACTAGGCTTTTCAATCCTGTTTTGATGATAACAAATGAAGGATATATTAACATGTGTTGTTAAGTGATTATGTTTCAAGATTGAACAAAGTTATCATGGAAGGAAGTTTAACAATTAAAGTCAATCAAATTAAAGCTTACCGGAGTATATACTCAATACTTGTCAAACTTAAAGCTTAAAGGCAATTAGGAGTTGAAGTCAAGCTGAACCTCAAGAGATGGACAAAAAGATTTGAAGACTTAGTGCTTAAAGAGTTTATGTTTAAAAAGTCGTTTGTAAGTACTTCAGTTCAAATATAATTTAGAATTATGAAGCTCATTAGGATGCATCATAGACTTAGAGACCTATTTTTAAAACCCTGGAAAATGATTTTGAAAAATTACATTTGAGTCTTTCAAATAACAATGGTTTAAAAATAAAACAAATGAATTTTTTTTCAAAAAATTGACTAGTTAGTCGATTGACCAGAATACACTGATTTTTCACATCCTTTTGAGAATCATACTTGTTGAATATCTGCCCAAATGACTTATCATTTTGAACTAAGATCAGTCAGCCGATTGACAAGCACAGCCAACTGACTCTTTTTAAACTACGTTTAGTGAGCCGACTGACAATTTCCTAGAATTTATTTCTGGTAGATAGAAAGGTCTCAACGGCCTGTCGAACCGACTAACCCAATAAAATTACCTACCCAATCTCCTGTCCAGCCAACTGACTCTACGGGATTTTTAAATTTTGAACTTTAACAAGAAAATACTAAAAATTAGTTTTTTCAAATATAAACGTTATAAAAACTTGGTGGACACTCCAAGTAACTTGGAAAACAAGGAAGTTCATCTTAAAAAGTCTATAAATACTCCTTTAAACCCAAGAAATCACATATCCAAGCAATCACATAGCATTCAAACATTTAACTCTCAATCTCTCGCAAAGCTCTTTCTTGTTCACACTCCATCTAAGAGAATTCATCTGAATTGCTGCTAATTCATAAAACTACGGTTCTAACACTGAGTATTCTCAATCATTAAAGAACCCTTGGTGATCTCTAAACTTGAGCTTCATACTTTCTATCTTTATATTTGATTGAAGTATCTTTAAGTGCTCTAACTTGTACAAATATGCTCTGTTTTGAGAGTTATCTTGTACATAGATTCTTGTACCTTTCTTTTTGTACTTTGACGATTCAAAGCTGATTTGGGTCATTGAACCAAGCGTGGGTTGATCACTTGGAGAGGTTTCTCTTCCAAAAAAAGAGGGATTTTTTTTTAAAACGTTTGCTCCACCCGGAAAGGAGCGTTCATAGTGGAATCCTTTGGCAGCATTGGCCAAAGGCAAGGACGTAGGCTGGGGATAAGCCGAACCTCATAAAAACATGGTGTTCTTCTTTCCCTATTCTTTTAAATTATAGTACTTCATATATTGTGTGTATGTGCGAAGTGCAGGTTGTAGGGCTTAAACATTGAATTCAAAAGAAGACTCTTAATTTAACGAAAGTACGTTTCAATTAACTGTTTGCGGAAACCCACAAGGGAGTACATTGGTTAATTTGCGAAAATCTTAATTAAGAGAATGCAATAAAATTAATTCAAAAATAGGGCTTCCAATTTACTTACAGGGCTGCTTTAAAAGCAAAAAATTGAAATTTCACAAAGGTATTCAAAATTGTGATTGGTTTCGTATTTGTGGTTGGTTACTCTTAAATTAATTGGTTGTTTAAGTTTTCAATCATTTTGTGGAATTTTTGAGTTTTAATTGTGAATTGATTGGTTTACTTAGGTATTGTTGTATGTAATAAACAAGTAAGCAAAAATTTGTAAAAAGAACTTAAAGATTTTAATAAACCAATTCACCCCCCTCTTGGGATCACTATTCCACTTTTAATTGGTATCTGAGCTAAGTAGTAACCGTTGACTCTACGAGTCCAATCCTATTTTGATAATGAAAAATCACTTGATATTTGATCTGTGCATTGAGTTTGTGAACAGGACTTACACTGAGCATGCACGGAAAGATAATGAGTCATGGACGCCATAAAGTAAAGTTTATACATTTTAGAAAGCACCGTGGAACTCAAAGAGTATGAGAATCAAGATGCAAGCAGCAAAGTTCAAGAATATTTTAGGAATGGGTATTTAGATCTCATGTACTTACATTTTCGTATGATTTAATTTGAGGCTCATAACTTAGAATGATTGTTAGGATTCATGCATTTCATGTACATTATTAGAGAATCTTTATGGACCTAAAAATGTTTGGAAAATCATGAAATATATGTTTTATAAAAGGCCCAAGAAAAAGAGCAAAGCATTTTTTTTTTTAATTAGAAAAAGGAATTAAAAAAAAGGAGGGGACTTTGGTAGCCTGATGGTAACCTCAGGCGCTTGAAGAATTTCTTAGGTAGCCTGAAGATTAAGTTCAGTAGCCTGAAGAATTAAATGGGAAAGACAGAACCTGGCAGAGGTACCTCGGTCGCCTGGCCCTGGAACCTCAGGCGCCTAAAGTTGCCACTTCAGGAGCCTGAAGTCGAGTTTGGTTGCCTAAACTCGTGGGAAAGCCTAAAAATCAGTATTTTATTAAAAAGACTCGCAAGCCATCTTATTGATCCAACGGTTGAGATCAATCCTAAAGGTAATATACTATATATTATGAATATCTAAACCCTAGAACACAAGTTAGACACACAAAAAAGAGAAGAACACACCTTGTTGCAAGATCATTGAAAAGTGTTATACGATTGCCTATACATCAATCTAAAATCTTCAAGTTTGGGCAAATCAAATCATATTTTCAAAGGGAACTTGTTTACTCTACTGGACTTCAATCTAGTATTGAGGTTTGATCTTTCAAGTTATTAGTGTTGTGGCTTTTCATCTCATCTCATTGCTTGTTCTTGACTAAGTATTGAAAAGTTTTGATCTTGAGTGTGCCTATTCATATAAAATATATTTTTGAGAAGATCATTACTTGAGAAAACTTATTTAACTTGCTTGATTGATTTTTTGATTCAAGTGTGTATTTTCTAAAGGATATATATTTTAGTTATATTACTACTTGATTAAATATCCTTGGTACTTACAACAATACATTTAATTGAGGGATATTTTCAGAAAAATAATATTCTCAGTTTGTGATTGAATACATGAAATAAAGCTTTGTGATTTTGATTGAGTTTGTATTCAACACAATTATTTTGTTAACGAGTTCACTTCAAACATACTTTTGCCTCTTTACAAAGTGAACCAAGAACCCTAGTTAACTCCAAGGCATTTCAAATATATTTTTACTTTGGAGTTTTGATTAAATACAAATTTGTGTGTTGACACATATCATACATCAAACGATTGTATCGTTTTTCATACATTCATGAGCTTCAAGTTATATCATATATTATGTTCTAGGAATTTGAATTGTACTCACAAGCTTTTTTTAGAAGCATTGTTTTGAGTGTATTTTTCAGATTTTATTGTATACACGATTCAGGGTGTGAATCGGTGTGTGAGGAGAGAGTTGTATCTTTTGTAAGCAGCGGAGTAGGAGGAAGCTGTGCCTCTTATAAGGAGCGGATTGTATAGGAAGCTCCATCCCACTTTAAGGAGTAGGGTGTTAGTGAATCCTTGAGTGGTTGCTCAAGGCGAGGACGTAGGCCAAGTCGGCTGAACCTCGTAAAACTGTGTTTGTCTTTTCTTTTCCCTTCACTCTTTATTTTCAGCATTGCATTTAATTTGTATATATTGCATGCATAGATAGGATAGTCTTGCACTTAAGTAATTGAGTAACAAGAATTTATTGGTAAATTTATAAGAAGGGTGTAAAAGGTAACTAAGTGCCTTAGAATTTTTTAAATACCTAATTCACCCCCCCCCCTCTTGGGATTACACCTTAATCAACATTTGGTATGAGAGCGGGTTTACTTAGACTTGATAGTTAATTTGTAAAACGATCACTTGACACACGTTGGTGTAATTCCATTTGGTGAGGGACACTCATCCACTAGACCACCTATTTTATGTGATGTAAATTACACCTATTGGAAACGTAGGATGAGCATATATCTATTGAACGTAGATTGGAAGGTTTGGAAATTTGTGACTAAGAGAAATCACATTCCCATGAAAGTAATTGATAAGATTAATGTACCTAAAACTGAAGATGAATATACTGAAGAGGATTGGAAGTCAGTTCAAAGTAATGCCACTGCCATGAATATACTTTTTTGTGCACTATATGTCAATGAATTTAATAGGGTAATGACATGTAATTCAGCTAAAAAAATTTGGAAAAAATTAGAAGTTACATATGAAGGCACTAAGGAAGTAAAGGATAGCAGGATAGACATGCTCACTAGTGAATATGAAGCATTTAAAATGACGGTTGATGAATCCATACAATCCATGTACACTAGATTCACACACATCATTAACTCTTTAAATGCTCTTGCAAAAACTTACCGTTCGTATGAGTTGATCAGGAAAATACTCAGGGGATTACCTTCAGTATGGGAAGCTAAAGCTACTGCAATAGCAGAAGGGAGAAATCTCAAGGAGATGTCAATGGACGAACTCATTGGATCACTCATCACCTATGAGCTGGCGATAAACGAAAGGAAAAATGAGCAAAGCAAAGTTAAGAAGGTCACTGCACTTAAGGCATCATCAAGCTATTCAAGTGAAGGAAGCGATTCCAAAATGGATGATGACATGGCCTTGCTCACAAAGAAGTTCGGGAAGTTCTTGAAAAAGAACAAAAAGTTCAACAGAAAATTCTGGAACTCAAAATCAAAAAGAGGAGAGCAAAGCATGAAGAAAAAGAAGGAGGATCCACCAACATGCTACAATTGCCGATAAGTTGGTCACATCAAGCCTGAGTGCCCCAAACTCATAAAAGGTTCAAAGAAAAAGAAGAAGCCACTGAAAGTCGGCTGGGATACACACAACACTAGTAGTTCAGAATATGAATCCAACAATGACGAGGTTGCCAATCTCTGTCTAATGGCACATGATGACATTGAGGTGCAATAATTTCTTTCATCATCGTCATACTATTCTAGTGAATCTGAAAATGAAAATGATATGATGTCATATGATGAACTGAAACAAGAATACCTATACACTATTAAAATGCTTGAGAAGAAAACAAAGAAAATTTCTGAGTTAAGAAGCAAAGTCAAAGAACTTTCAATTCTTGTTGAGCACCAAAATGAATCCCATGCATCTTTCATAAAGGATAAAGCTTTGAAAGTTGAGAAGTTAGAAAAGGACTTGAAAGAAAAATTTGAAATTATCTGTAAATTTACTGGAGGACAAATTAATTTTGAAAAGCTCTTGGGATCTTAAAGAAATTCTGTAGAAAAAGAAGGGCTCGGTTTTAATGGTAAAGAAAATATGAAGAAAAGACATCTTTACATGGGGTATTTTACAAAAAAATCAAAGTCATTTGTTCCAACTAAAAATCATTATAGATATACTACATGCTTTAAATGTAGAAGGTTGGGTCACATAAAATTCGACTGTCTTTTCAAAAATAGAGATGTAAAAATAAAGAAAGTATGGAAGGTCAAAGGTCAATCTAGCACTAACCCCCTTGGACCCAAGACAATCTGGGTACCAAAGCCAGTTGTCTAATTGTGTCTTGCAAATCTGCTTAAGATCCACATCCTCAAAAGATAGATGATATATGGATAGCGGATGGTCACGCCACATGACCAGAGATAAATCAAAATTCACATCCATCATACTCAAGGATGAAGGGTTTGTTACTTTTGGTGATAATGCTAAGGGAAGGATCACAGGTGTCGGTAAAGTCGGTAATGATTCCTCACTCATTATTGATGATGTGTTATTAGTTGAAAGTTTAAAGCACAATTTATTGAGCATAAACCAACTATGTGATAAAGTTTACAAAGTATCATTTGAACATGCCAAGTGTATAGTTGAACACAAAAATGATAATAAGACACTATTCATTGCTAAGCGTCATGAAAACGTATATACCACAAGCTTTGATAACTTAACTACACAGAGTGTGACATGTCTATCTGCCATGAATGAATTAAGTTGGATTTGGCATAGGAGACTAGGACACGCAAACATGGATTTAATCTCAAAACTCGTTAAGAAAGTATTAGTTAAGGGACTGCCTAAGACTAAATTTTTAAAAGATAAAATTTGTGATGCATGCCAACTAGGAAAACAAGCAAGAACAAGCTTTAAGAAGAAGAAAAAGATATCCACTACTAGGTCACTACAAATGCTACACTTAGACTTATTTGGACCAAACCAAATTCAGAGTTTAAGAGAAAAATCATACGCATTTGTCATAGTTGATGATTTTTCATGATACACATGGATACTATTCTTAGGTCATAAAGATGAAGCATGTGAAAAATTTATAAATCTATGCAAGAAAGTACAAAATGAAAAGGGATACACAATTACTATAATTCGAAGTGATAGGGGTAGAGAATTTAAAAATAAAGGCATGGAAAACTATTGTAACTCATTAGGAATTGACCATAAATTTTCAGCTCCTAGAACACCACAATAGAATGGCGTAGTTGAAAGAAAGAATAGATCTATACAAGAAATGGCCAGAACCATGCTTAAAGAACATAAATTACCTAAATACTTTTGGGCCGAGGCAGTGAATACCACCTGCTATGTGCTAAATAGAGTTCTAATTAAACCATCACTTAATAAGACTTCTTACGAATTATGGAATGGTCATAGACCAAACATATCATATTTTCATGTTTTTGGTTGTAAGTGTTTTGTGCTTAGAGACAATGAGCATTTAGGAAAATTCGATGTAAAATCTGATGAAGGTGTCTTCCTAGGGTATGCTTTAGATAGTAAAACATATAGAGTATATAATAAACGAACATTGACGGTCATAGAGTCTATTTATGTAGTGTTCGATGAGACAAATCCCTTCTCCAAAAGAATTGATGAAGATGAACTTGAATTAAACAAGGAACTAAAAGAACTATCAATTGAGAATGATTCAGAAAAGAAAAATGAACTTAAAGAACTATCCATTGAAATTGATCAAACTACAAATGAGGCTAATGAACCACCTAGAGAATGGAAATACATAAAGAATCATCCCATAGATCAAATAATAGGTGAACCATTACGTGAAGTATCCACTCGCTCCTCTCTTAGGAATATGATGAGTCATTGTGTATTTTTATCTCAAGAAGAACCTAAGAATGTGAGTGAAGCTATTGGGTGCTATCCATGCAAGAAGAATTAAATCAATTTGAAAGAAACAAAGTGTGGACTTTAGTTCCCAGACCAGAGGATAAGTCAATCATAGGGACCAAATGGATATATAAGAATAAGAAAGATGAACATGGAGTAGTTGTGAGAAATAAAGCTAGATTAGTAGCTCAAGGATATAATCAAGAAGAAGGTATAGATTTTGAAGAAACATTTGCCCCTGTAGCTAGGATGGAAGCCATACGAATGTTATTAGCATATGCAGTTTTTAAGGATTTCAAGCTATATCAAATGGATGTCAAAAGTGCATTTTTAAATGGCTACATAAATGAAGAAGTGTATGTAGAACAACCCCCAGGCTTTGAAAACCATAAGAATCCAGATCACGTATATAAATTGACAAAAGCCTTGTATGGTTTAAAGCAAGCTCCTAGAGCTTGGTATGAAAGGCTAAGCTGTTTTCTATTAGAAAATGGATTTATAAGAGGAAAGATAGATACAACCCTCTTCATAAAGGCTAAGAATGATGATATTCTCCTACTTCAAGTATATGTAGATGACATCATCTTTGGCGTTACAGATAAAGAATTGTGTAATGAATTTGCCAATACCATGCAAAATGAATTTGAGATGAGCATGATGAGTGAACTAAATTTCTTCCTAGGACTTCAGATCAAACAAGCAAATCATGGAATATTCATAAATCAATCAAAGTATATTAGAGACCAACTCAAAAAATGTAACATGGAAGACGGAAAAATACTTGGTACACCTATGAGCACTTTATTGAAATTAGACAAAGATAAACAAGGTATACCAGTAGACGTCAAGCTATATTGTGGAATGATAGGTAGCTTGTTATACCTGACTTCCAGTAGACCAGACATAATGTTCAGCGTATGTTTGTGCGCAAGATTTCAGTCTGCTCCAAAAGAGTCTCATTTTCTAGCTGTTAAACGGATACTTAGATATTTGATAGGAACCGTGGACATTGGGTTATGGTATCCTAAGAACACATCATTTGAAATTCTTAGTTATTCAGATGCTGATCATGCGGGTAACAAAGTGGATAGGAAAAGCGCTAGTGGTACTTCTCACTTCTTAGGAAACTCCTTGGTCTCTTGGTTTTCCAAGAAACAAAATTCAGTTGCTCTTTCCACAGCTGAGGCTGAATACATAGTGGCAGATAGTTGTTGTGCTCAAACGCTTTATATGAAACAACAACTGAAGGATCTTGGACGAACTTATGAAACAATCCCTATAAGATGCGATAATACGAGTGCAATAAATATCTCAAAGAACCCCATATTACATTCACGAACTAAGCACATAGAAATACGACATCACTTTCTTCGTGACCATGTACAAAAAGGGGATGTAACACTAGAGTTTTTATGCACGGATGAACAATGGGTAGATACATTCACGAAACCACTTGCAGAGGATAGGTTTATCAAAATTAGGCGTGAATTAGGTCTCATGCATAGTTGAGAGGTTGCTTAGAATCATCTCTTATGATATATTCACCTGGTATTGCACTGACCAACATTTTTACACCTTTTTGTTGATTTCAAAAGGGGGAGAAAGTTTGGAAGCAAAAATAATAAAATGGATTCAAAGGGTGAGATATACAAAGGGAGAAATCTAGCATATCACATTCATTATGAGCATATTTCATATTTCATATTTCATTTGGATTCAGGCTAAACACCTTGTGTATGAACATGAGCATATTATCCTTCCTTAATTATTTGATGCATTAATTGAGGGGGAGCCTTGTTTAAGTGTAACCCATTATACATATTTTTTGCTCGTGCATTTTTCATCATCAAAAAGGGGGAGATTGTTGACTCTACGAGTCCAATCCTATTTTGATAATCACAAATCACCTGATATTTGATCTGTGCATTGAGTTTGTGAATAGAACTTACACTGAGCATGCACGGAAAGATAACAAGTTATGAACGCCATAAAGTAAAGCTTATACATTTTAGAAAGCACCATGGAACTCAAAGAGTATGAGAATCAAGATGCAAGTAGCAAAGTTCAAGAATATTTTGGGAATTGGTATTTAGATCTCATGTACTTACATTTTTGTATGATTTAATTTGAGGCTCATAACTTAGAATGATTGTTAGGATTCATGCATTTCATGTACATCATTAGGGAATCTTCATGGACTTAGAAATGTTAGGAAAATCATGAAATATATGTTTTATAAAAGGCCCAAGAAAAAGAGCAAAGCATTTTTTTTAATTAGAAAAAGGAATTAAAAAAAAGGAGGGGACTTTGGTAGCCTAAAGTTAACCTCAGGCGCCCGAAGAATTTCTTCGGTAGCCTGAAGATTAAGTTTAGTAGCCTGAAAAATTAAATGGGAAAGATAGAACCTGGCAAAGGTACCTCGATAGCCTGACCCTGGAACCTCAGGTGCCTGAAGTTGATACTTCAGGAGCCTGAAATCAAGTTCGGTTGCCTGAACTCGCGAGAAAGCCTAAAAATCGGTTTTTTATTAGAAGGACTCGCGAGCTATCTTATTGATCCAATGGCTGAGATCAATCCTAAAGGTAATATACAATATATTATGAATATCTAAACCATAGAACACAAGTTAGACACACAAGAAAGAGAAGAACACACCTTGTTGCAAGGTCATTGAAAAGTGTTATACGATTGCCTATACATCAATCTAAAATCTTCAAGCTTGGGCAAATCAAATCATATTTTCAAAGGGAACTTGTTTACTTTACTGGACTTCAATCTAGTATTGAGGTTTGATCTTTCAAGTTATTAGTGTTGTGACTTTTCATCTCATCTCATTGCTTGTTCTTGACTAAGTATTGAAAAGTTTTGATCTTAAGTGTGCCTATTCATATAAAATATATTTTTGAGAAGATCATTACTTGAGAAAACTTATTTAACTTGCTTGATTGATTTTTTGATTCAAGTGTGCATTTTCTAAAGGATATATATTTTAGTTATATTACTACTTGATTAAATATCCTTGGTACTTACAACTATACATTTAATTGAGGGATATTTTCTGAAAATTAATATTCTGAATTTGTGATTGAATACATGAAATAAAGCTTTGTGATTTTGATTGCGTTTGTATTCAACACAAAGATTTTGTTAACGAGTTCGCTTCAAACATACTTTTGCCTCTTTACAAAGTGAACCAAGAACCCTAGTTAACTCCAAGGAATTTCAAATATATTATGTAAGAAATTCCAAAATGAAAAAGGATATTATATGTCAAACATAAGGAGTGGTCAAGGTAGAGAATTCAACAATAAGGATGTTGAAAAATTTTGTAATGAACATGGTATTAATCATAATTTTTTAGCACTTAGAACTCCACAACAAAATGGAGTTGTAGAAAGAAAAAACCGAACACTATAAGAAATGGCTAGAACTATGTTAAACGAACATAATCTACCGAAATATTTTTGGGCCGAAGCGGTAAATACCGCATGCTATGTAATTAATAGAGTATCTATACGATCAAAGTTAAATAAGACACCATATGAACTTTGGAAAGGTAGAAGGCCAAATATTTCATACTTTCATGTGTTCATATGTAAATGCTTTGTATTGAACGATAAAGATGAGTTAGGAAAATTTGATGCAAAATCTAATAAAAGAATATTCTTAGGGTATTCATTGAATAGTAAAACTTTTAGGATATACAATAAAAGGACTCTTACTATTGTTGAATCAATACATGTAAATTTCGATAAAGAAAATCCTTTCAACAAAACATCAAAAGCAGAGGAAGGACAACCCACTAAAAATTAAGAAGACTTGGATATAGTTGAAGCAAAAGAAGAAGAAAAAGAATTAACTCTAGAAAATGACACTAAAAGAACTAGTGAATTACCAGAAGAATGGAGATACATTAGAAATCACCCAAAAGATCAAATAATTGGAGAACCATCAAAAGGTATAACCACTAGGTCATCCTTGAAAAATCTTTGTAATCACTGCGCATTTTTATCTTAAGATGAACCTAAAAATATTGAAGTAGCATTAAAAGATGACTCGTGGATAATTGCTATGCAAGAGGAATAAAATCAATTTGAGAAAAGTAAAATATGGAAATTGGTACTGAAACCTAAAAATCATTCGATCATAGGAACTAAATGGGTATTTAGAATTAAAAAGGATGAAAATGGTATAGTTGTTATAAACAAACCTAGACTAGCAGCTAAGGGGTACAACCAAGAAGAAGGAATAGACTGTGACGAAACTTTTGCCTCCGTAGCTAGAATGGAAGCAATTAGAATGTTCTTAGCTTATGCATCCCATAAAGAATTTAAATTATACCAAATGGATGTTAAAAGTGCATTCTTGAATGGATATATAAATGAAGAAGTTTACGTAGAACAACCTCATAGTTTTGAAGGCACAAAAAATCCCGATCATGTATATAGATTAACTAAAGCTTTATATGGTTTAAAACAAGCTCCTAGAGCTTGGTATGAAAGGTTGAGTAAATTCTTACTAGATAATGGTTTCTTAAGAGGAAAGGTAGATAGTACCTTATTCATAAAATCCAAAAACAAAGGTATGCTTATAATTCAAATATACGTTGATGATATAATATTTGGCTCTACAAATGAAGAATTATGTAAAGAATTTTCAAAATTCATGCCAAATGAGTTTGAAATGAGTATGATGGGAGAATTTAATTACTTCCTACGTTTACAAATAAAGCAAGTTAAGAATGGAACATTCATTAATCAATCAAAATACATAAAAGATATGGTCAAGAAATTCGATACGGAAGGATGTAAACTAATAGGAACCCCAATGAGTACCTCAAAAAGTCTTGGCAAAGATGAAAAGGGAAAACTAGTAGATATAAAATACTATTGAGGTATGATACGAAGTTTATTATACTAAATAGCTAGTAGACCAAATATAATGTTTAGAGCATGTTTATGTGCTCGATTTCAATCAGATCCTAAAGAATCCCATCAAATTTATGTAAAAATATTTCTAAGATACTTAGTAGGAACCATCAATCTAGGACTATGGTACCCAAAAGACATCAAATTTGAAATAACTAGTTATTCATATGCCGACTATGCCGAATGCAAGATTGATAGAAAAAGCACAAGTGGCACATGTCACTTCCTAGGACGTTCCTTAGTATCATAGTTTTCAAAGAAACAAAACTTAGTAGCCTTATTAACTTCTGAAGCGGAGTATATTGCAGCCGGGAGCTGCTGTGCACAAAGTCTTTATATGAAACAATAGTTAAAATATTTTAATCTAGAATATCAATCAATACCAATCAAGTGTGATAATACCAGTGTAATAAATATATCTAAAAATCCTATATCACACTCTAGAAGAAAACATATTGATATCAGACATCACTTTTTGAGAGATCATGTTCCAAAAGAAGAAAGAACTCTTGAATTTATCAATACAAATGATCAATGGGCTAATATATTTACTAAATCCCTCTTAGAATAAAGATTCATAACCATTAGAAGAGAACTTGGTATATTACATAGTAGAGAAATTGTGTAAAGAATTAAAATTTATAAAAGATCAAAAGTCATCGGACTGACTAAAGGCCCAGTCGTTTGACTGAACAAATGTGTGTTAAGAGGGTTACAGCCAGCCGCCTGACCAAAGGCCTAGCCAACTGACTGAACCATTTCCTCTGAAACAGCAAGCAGTCAGCCAATTGACCATGGAGTCAGCCGACTAACTGACAAAAATCTCCAAAACTCGTTTATAAAACCTTAGTCCTTCCAGTGGTCAGTCCACTTGTGCTCTCATTCTCTCATATTCCTCAATCCTTCCTCCTCCACATCTACTAATATTTAATTATCCATCTTCCCTTCCACACGTAATCCTTAGGTTTTTCACCTTCAGGTTTCTAAGAAAATTCAAAAATGCCGAGAACAAAGAGTGTTAGAAGTAAGAAACCCTCCACCTCCTCTCAAAATATTGAGGATTCTTCAATCGAACAATGGCTCGTAGCTTTACACGCCAAGAGTTTTTACAAGAATCACCTAAGCACTACGGATCCAATACTCGGTAAAATTCTTGACACTCCATTTTTCACGTCCGATTTCTCTCACATCCTTTCATTTTTTGAGGCCCTAGGATGGAAAAGTTTTGTTTTGTATCAAGCCAAAGGACACTTCCCAAAACTTGTAAGAATTTTCTATGCAAGTTTGGTCAAGGAAGAAACTGGGTTTACTATCGAGGTTATGGGAAAAACTATTTCTCTCACTCCCGATTTGCTAGCCAAAATTTTCAAAATCACCAAAGGAGATTTCGAATATCCTCCTTTTGGTACCTCATGGATCTTAGAACAAGGCTTTACTCCAGAAGAATTTCTGCCTTTAATCTTGGACACCAAGCTTGCTTCATTTGACAATCCACCACTATACAAACAGATGAACCGTCAAACTCAGATTCTTCAGAAAAATCATCATGTATAATATTCTTCCTCAAGTCGGTTCACACACTTATATATCCTATTTAGACTGTTTTGTGCTTTGGTGCTTGCTAAAGGGCAAGAAACTTGACCTACCAAATCTAATGCTTAAATGGATGACATCTCGTGTGGAAGCACGGTGAATCACTCTTCCCTATGGAGAAATCCTAAATCATCTTTTTCCTAAGATGCAAGTATCCTCTCCTTCTGATTTCTTTGTGCAAAAAACCCATCATGATATTTTCAATTCCACTACTCTAAAATTAATGGGGTATGAAAAATATGAGGATGGATGGATACTTAAGGGAAGCGGCGAATGAGTGCCTCAACCTCCTGTTACAACTCCTCTTGCATGGTTTAATCCTTTTTATCAACAGTTTACCACCTTTAGTACCACCATGCAAATAGGGCTCCAATCCATTAAAACCAATTTTTCTTCCCTTTAAGCAAATTACTCTTCACTTGATGATCGCTTAAGTCAGATCGAGAAAACTTAGCAAGCTCCTTACGCTCTACCGATCTCATGGACATCAGCTCAGCTCTCGCAAGTAATGATGGGAGTGATGATGAGGACTCTAAGGAAAATAGTGATGTTGAAGATGAGGAAAGCATGGAAGAAGAAGAAGATGATGATGATGATGATGCTATCAGGTAGACTACTTTTGTACTCACAAATATGAACTATGGAACCTTTTTGAATATATTCCATATTTTATGTTAAACATTTAGTTTGGTTGTTTATCTTGCTTTGCTTATTGAACTTTTCCCCTTGCTTTGAATAATGTTCAAACGAGGAGAGATTGTGGACAAGCAAAGATGACATTTCATATGTTGAGTATTTAGTATTTGCAAAAGACATATTGAATATATTCGCCATGTTGAACATATCCACATGCTATGTTGAACTATAATGGTGAATGGTAATGAATTATGTGTGTTCATATTCTTGATATATACATTTGACTTCACATACTTGAAATATTGAAAGAATGCTTATAGTAAGGGGGAGCCTTTTCAAAGGAACCCTCATCTTTGCTCCTTATTTGTCATCAATAAAAAGGGGGAGATTGTTGGCCTAACTAGATTTTTCAATCTTATTTTGATGATAACAAATGAAGGATATATTAACATGTTTTGTTAAGTGATAATGTTTCAGGATTGAACAAAGTTATCATGGAAGGAAGCTTAGCAATTAAAGCCAATCAAATTAAAGCTTACCAGAGTATAGAAGCAATACATGTCAAAATTAAAGCTTAAAGGAAATTGGGACTTGAAGTCAAGCTGAACCTTAAGAGATGGACAAAAAGATTGAAGGCTTAGTGCTTAAAGAGTTTGTTTACAAAGTCATTTGTAAGTTCTTAAGTCCAAATATAATTTAGAAGTGTGAAGCTCATTAGGATGCATCATAGACTTAGAGACTTGTTTTTAAAACCGTGGAAAAATGGTTTTCAAAAATTACATTTGAGTCTTTCAAATAACAAAGGTTTAAAACTAAAACTAATGAAAGTTTTTCATAAATTTGACTGGTCAGTTGACTAACCAGAATACACTAATTTTTCCCAGCCGACTGACAAACATACATATTGAATATCTGCCTAGCCAACTAACCACTGTGAACAGATATTGTTCAGCAAATTGACTCTTTTTGAACTGCATTCAGTCAGCTGACAAAAAATTCACTAGAATTTATTTCTTGTAGACAGAAGGGTCTCAGCCGCCTGTCCAACTGACTGACCCTATAAAATTACCTACCCAGTCGCCTGTCCAGCCAATTGACTCAATGAGATTTTTAAATTTTGGACTTTAATGGGAAAATTCTAAAAATTAGTTTTTCAAATATAAACGTTATAAAAACTTAGTGGACACTCCAAGTAACTTGGGAAACATGGAAACTCATCCTAAAAAGTCAATAAATACTGCTTTAAACCCAAGAAATCACATATCCAAGCAATCACATAGCATTCAACCATTCAACTCTCAATCTCTCGCAAAGCTCTTTCTTGCTCACACTCCATCTGGGAGAATTCAACTAAGTTGCTGCTGATTCATAAACCTATGGTTCTAACACTGAGTATTCTCAATGAGTAAAGAACCCTTGGTGATCTCTAAACTTGAGCATCATACTTTCTATCTTTATATTTGATTGAAGTATATTTACGTGCTCTAACATGTACAAATTTGCTCTGTTTTGAGAGTTATCTTATACACAGATTCTTGTATCTTTCTTGTTGTACTTTGATGATTCAAAGTTGATTTGGGTCATTGAACCAAGTGTGGGTTGATCGCTTCGAGATGTTTCTCTTCCTGAAAAAAAGTGAGATTTTTGTAAAAGGCTTGCTCCACCCAGAAATGAGCGTCTATAGTGGAATCCTTTGGCGGCATTGGCCAAAGGCAAGGACATAGGTTGGAGATAAGCCAAACCTCATAAAAACGTGGTGTTCTTCTTTCTCTATTCTTTTAAATTTCAATACTTCATATATTGTGTGTATGTGCTAAGTGCAGGTTGTAGGGCTTAAACGTTGAATTAAAAAGAAGACTCTAATTTAACGAAAGTATGTTTCAATTAACCGTTTGCAAAAACCCACAAGGGAGTACGTTGGTTAATTTTCGAGAATCTTAATTAAGAGAACGCAATAAAATTAATTCAAAAACAGGGCTTGCAATTTACTTATAGGGCTTCTTACAAAAGCAAAAAGCTGAAATTCCATAAAGGTCTTCAAATTGTGATTGGTTTGGTATTTGTGGTTGGTTACTCTTAAATTAATTGGCTATTTAAGTTTTCAGTCAATTTGTGGATTGTTTGAGTTCTGATTGTGAATTGATTGGTTCTCTTAAGTTTTGTTGTGTGTATTAAACAAGTAAGTAAAAATTTGTAAAAAGAACTTAAAGATTTTAATAACCCAATTCACCCACCTCTTTGGATCACTATTCCACTTTCAATTAATATTACAAGCACTAAAAAATTAATTGGGTATAATTGAGTTTTTTGAGATAAAAATTTGAATTAATTTCAGACTTCTATGATTATTCGGTTACATATTGAAATGGGGATTAAGCAGAAAAATAAACTTAAATAATTTGAAATACTCAATTCGCGCCCCCCCCCCCTTTTGGGAGTACACCTAAATCAACATTTGGTATCAGAGTGAGGATTACATAGACTTAACTGTTATTTTTGTAAAAAGATCACATGATAGACATCGGTGTAACACCATTAGGTGAGGGACACTCGTCCACTAGACCACCAATTTTCTATAGTGTAAATTACACCTACTGAAAAATAAGAATAGGCATATATCTTTTAAATATTGATTGGAATGTATGGAAAATTGTGTCTAACGGAAATCATGTTCCTATGAAAATAGTTGACAAAGTAAATGTTCCTAAGACTAAAGATGAGTGTATAGAGGAAGACTGGAAGTCTTCGCAAATAAATGCTACTACAATAAACTTGCTATTATGTGCACTAGATGTAAATGAGTTTAATAGGGTGATGGCCTGTAACACTGCTAAAGAGATTTGGGAAAAATTAGAAGTCACATATGAAGGTACTAAGGAAGTAAAATAGTAGGATAAACATGCTTACTATTGAATATGACGCATTTAAAATGACTACTGAAGAATCTATTCAATCCATAAACACTATATTCACACACATCATGAATTCTTTAAATGCTCTTAGTAAATCTTACCCTACTTATGAGTTGATCAGGAAAATATTTAGGGGACTCTCGCCAGTTTGGGAGGCTAAGGCTATTGCAATAGTAGAAGGAAGGAACCTGAAGGACATGTTGGTTGATGAACTGATCAGATCACTCATTACTTATGAACTAGCAATAAATGAATGGAAGAATAAGCAAAATAAAGCAAAGAAAGTTACAGAACTTAAGGCATCATCTAATAGCTTTAGTGAAGGAAGTGATTTAGAATCGAATGATAACATGGCTCTTCTCACTAATAAATTTGGAAAGTACATGAGAAAGAATAATAAATACACCAGAAATTTTAAGAGCTCAAAAACATTAAAGGTAGAGTCAAGCAGAAGGAAGCAAAAGGATGATATTCCTACGTGCTATAACTGTAGAGAAGTTGGGCATATTAAGCCAGATAGTCGCCAACTGAAGAAAGTGTCAAAGAATAAGAAGAAGGCACTAAAGGTTGGTTGGGATACTCATAGTACTAGTAGTTTAGAATCTGAATCCAGTGACGACAAGATTGCAAATCTGTGACTGATGGATCACGATGACCACGAGGTACAATCTTTTTATTCTACTTCATCTTATTATTCCAGTGATTCAAAAAATGAAAATAGCATGCCTTCTTATGATGAACTACAATAGGAATATTTGTATACCCTTAAAATGCTTGAGAAAATGAATAAAAAAAATTCAGATTTGAAATTTAAATTTAAAGAATTTTTGAAGCTAGTTGAACGTCAAAATGAATCTCATGCATCCCTAATAAGAGACAAGGAATTAAAAATTGAGGAGTTAGAAAGGAATTTGGAAAATAAATCTAAGATTATCTTTAAATTTATAAAAGGACAAAATAATTTAGAAACACTCTTTGGAGCTCAAAGAAATTCCCTAGAAAAGGAAGGTCTTGATTTAATAGAAAGGAAAACCTAAACTAAAGACAACTTTACATGAGATATTTTGTAAGAGAGTCAAAATCTTATATTCCAACTAAAGATTCTTATAGATATGCTATGTGTTTTAAATGTAAGAGGTTAGGTCACGTAAAATTTAACTTTCCATTTAAAAACAAAGATGTAAAAATTAATAAAGTCTAGAAAGTCAAAGGAGAGTCTAGTACTAACCCCCATGGATTAAAGAAAATCTGGGTACCAAAAGTAGTTATTTGATTATGTCTTGCAAATGTGCTTGAATTTTTCCTCTTCAAAGGACAAGTGGCATATGGATAGCGGATGCTCGCGACATATGACAAAAGATAGAGCTAAATTTGCATCTATTTTATTCAGAGATGGAGGATTCATCACATTTGGGATAACTCAAAAGGTAGAATCATTGGAGTTGGTAAGGTTGGTAAGGAACCCTCCCTTGTTATTGATAAAGTGTTATTAGTTGATGGATTGAAACATAACCCACTAAGCATAAGCCAACTATGTGATAAAGGTTATAAGGTTTCATTTGAACATGACAAATGCACTGTAGAGAACACATCTGAAAACAAAATATTGTTTACTGCTAATTGTCATGAAAATGTCTATACCACCAGTTTTGATAACTTAACTTCTTAATGGGTGACATGTTTCTCTGTTATAAATGAAATAAGTTGGATTTGGCCCAGAGACTAGGATATGCAAACATGGACTTAATATCTAAAGTAGCTAAGGGATACTTAGTTAAGGGATTGCCTAAGACAAAATTCATGAAAGAAAAAATCTGTGATGCATGTCAACTAGGAAAACAAGCAAGATCCAGCTTTAAAAAGAAGAAAGTAATCTCTACTACTAGGTCACTCCAAATGCTACACTTAGATTTATTTGGTCCAAACCCAATTTAGAGTTTAGGAGGAAAATCATACGCATTTGTTATTGTTGATAATTATTCTAGATTTACAGGGGTACTACTTTTAGGTTACAAAGATGAAGCGTGTGAACAATTTATTAAACTATGCAAGAAAAGTCAAAATGAAAATAGATATACTATCACTAAAATCAGAAGTGATAGGAGTGCAGAATTTAAAAATCAAGGTACGGTAGAATACTGTGATTCATTAAGAATATCTCATAATTTTTCATCTCCTAGAACACCACAATAGAACGGTGTAGTTGAACGAAAGAATAGGTCTGTACAAGAAATGGCCAGAACTATGCTTAATGAATATAAACTACCTAAGTACTTCTAGGCTAAGACTGTAAATACCGCCTGTTATGTTCTAAATAGAGTCTTGATTAGACCAACTCTAAATAAGACTCCATATGAATTATGGGATGGCCATAGACCAAACATCTCATATTTCCATGTCTTTGGTTGCAAGTGCTTTATACTTAGAGACAATGAACATTTAAGAAAGTTAGATGTGAAATATGATGAAGGTATTTTTCTAGGATATGCCTTAGATAGTAAATCATACAGGGTATATAATAAACGAGCATTGACCATTGTAGAATCCATTCATGTTGTATTTGATGAATCCAATCCAATTGCTCAAAAGACTGATGATGATGAAATTGAGATTAATAAGGAATTTGAAAACCGTCTATGAA